>NW_007028429.1:0-4811 GCF_000164805.1 Carlito syrichta | reverse complement strand
TCTTTGTTCTCCTCATTGCAGTTACTGTGTCATGGACTCACGGGGTACACATATGTACCCATGGCATCATCATATAAAGTGGTTTTGGGAGGTGGGTCTCAGGGAACCCATACTACAGTGAACACTGTGATTTACAAGTAGTTTCTATGTGCTACCTCCCCATTCTCTACCTTATTTGACTCTCAGAACTACAAGAGACAGTAAAACTTCCCACCCCCACGGTCCTGCTTTAAAATACAATTCAGAAACCTGATGAAGGATTAATAGTGGGCTGGGCAAATATCAGTAGTGAAATCCTCTCCCACTGGCACTAAACAATGGAAATAAAGAGAAAAGAAAGAGATTGGTCACCAAAGAGGAAAAATCAACAGAAGAACAAAGGTAATTCCCAGTGCAACAAAGACATTATGCAGCTTCCAGACCAGCTTTAGAGGAGATGCTTAAAAATGTATTACACACAGAAGAAAGAAAAAAAGAATGACAACACACTTCTCAAGAGAACATAACACAGAATCAACAGAAATACATCATGACTGCAAACTTGAAAACACACACACACATCAAAGCTAAAAGAAAACAAACAAAAAAATTTTATAAGAGCCTCATGACAGGGATAAAAAAAATCACATTTCAGTTATCAGCCTGAACGTGAATGAACTAACTTCACCACTGAAAAGACACAGAATGACAAACTGGATAAAATACCATGAACCAATAATTTGTTGCATCCAGGAATCTTGTCTCATCTCAAGGGAGGTACAAACTCAAAGTTAGAGGATGGAAAATGAATTTCCAGGCAAATGGATCACAAAAGAGGACGGGAGTTACAATCTTAATATCAGACTAAACAACCTTTAAGCTATCAAAAAATTTAAAAAGATGCAAAAGGAAACTACATAATGATTAAAAAGTTCAATCCATCAACAAGAAATATCCATCCTACACATATATGCACCCAACACAGGAGCACCAGCATTTATGAAGCAACTACTAAGTAAACTAAAAAAAGTATTATCTCTAACACTATTATAGCTGGTGATTTAAATACTCCACTAACAGCCCTAATAGATCATTGAGGCAAAAAATCAACAAAGAGATTCAGAACCTCAACTTCACACTTGACCAAATGGACTTGATACCAACAGGAAACTTCACCCAACAACTACAGAAGATACATTCTACTCATCACCACATGGAATATACTCCAAGATCAATTACATCCTTAGCCATAAATCAAGCATAAACAAATTTCATAGGAGCAAAACACTGCCATGGACCTTCTCAGACCACAGTGGAATAAAAACAAATATCAACATCAAAAAATTTCCCCAAAACTCACAAAGACATGGACACTAAACAGCATGATGCTGAATAATTAGTGGGTCAACACAGAAATCAATAAAGAAATTAAAAATTCCTAAAAACAAATGAAAATGAAGAAACATTGTCCCCAAAACAGAGATGCCATGAAAGTGGTAATAAGAGGATAACTTATATCTCTGTGAACACACATCAAGAAAATGGAAAGATCACAAGTTAACATCCTAACAAATCACCTGAAAGAGCTGGAAAGACAAGACCACCAAAACCCCAATTTTAGCAGAAGAATCCAGATCACCAAAGTAAAAGTCCAAATATGGGACATAGAAGACAAAGATATCATAGAAAAAATCAACAAAACAAAAAGTTGGGTTCTTTGAAAGAATAAACAAGATTTATGGACCTCCTCATCAGAATGACCAAGAAAATGATAGATGTGCCAAATAAGCACCATGAGAAACACAAAAGATCAAATCACAAATGACCCCAAAGTAATACAAAAAATTATCAGAGACTACAATGTGCCCCTGTATGGAATCAAATGTGATAACCTAAATGAAATGGAGGACTCTGGCATCACACAACCTCCTCAGGTTAAAACAGGAAGAGATTGAGACCATAAATAGGTCAATAACAACCCAGGAAATTGACATCATCATAAGAAACATACCCACAAAGGAAGCCCTGTATCAGATGGTTTTCCAGTGGAATTCTACAAAACATAAAAGCAAGAGCTGATGCCAATGCTATTAAAAGTATGATAGGCAATTAAGAAAGACAGAATTCTCCCCAGATCATTTTACAAAGCTAACATCTCACTGGTATAAAAAACCAGGTAAAGATCCAACAAAAAGAAAACTATGGAACAATATCCATAATGATCATACATGCAAAAATTCTCAACAAGATTCTATCAAATCAGATCCAACAACACATCTCAAAATTCATCCACCATGATCAAGTACACTTCATCCCCAGAATTCAGGGCTGGTTCAAAATTCTCAATACCATAAATGTAATTGAATATAGCAACAGATGTAAAAGCAGAAACCACATGACTGTATCAGTGATGCAGAAAAATCCTGTGAAAAAAATCCAGCCTCCCTTATTGATAAAAACCCTTGAACATCTAGGCATAGCAGGATCATACCTCAAAATAGTGTCATCTATGATAAACTCATAGTCAACATATTGCTAAATGGACAGAAACTGGAAGCATTTCTCCTGAAACCCAGAACAAGACAAGGCTGCCCACTCTCACTCCTCCTGTTCAATATTGTGTTGGAAGTCCTAGCTAAACATTAGACAAGAGAAGTAAATCAGGGGTATCCATATAGGAAAAGAAGAATTTAAGCTACACCTCTTTGCTGACAATATGATTTTATACCTTGAAATCCAAGTGAATTTGTCAATAACCTCCTTGTACTGATAAAGGACTTTGGCCAAGTCTCAGGGTACAAAATTGTGCAAAAGACAGTCAAATTCTTATACACCAACAAAAAACAGGCAGAGAACCAAATAAAAAGCACAATCCCAGTCACAATAACCACACACAAAATGATATGACTTGGCATCTTCCTAATTAGAGAAGTGAAAGATCTTTACAATAAAAACTATAAAACATTGGTCAAAGAAATTAAAGATGACACAAACAAATTAAAAATATTCCATGCTCATGGGTAGGAAGAATCAATATTGTTAAGATGTCCATCCTACCAAAGGCAATCTACAGATTCAATGCAATAACATTCAACTACCAACATCATTCTTCTCAGACTAGAAATGACAATATAGAAATTCATATGGAAACATAAACTACCACAAGTAACCAACACAACCCTCAGCAAAAGAAACAATGTGGGAGGTATTACACTCCAGACTTTAAACTTTATTATAGAGCTATAATAATCAAAATAGTCAGGTATTGGTACAAGAACAGGCATATAGACCAATGAAACAGGATAGAGATTCCAGAAGCAAAACCTCAATTTCTCAGTCAACTCATCTTGGACAAAGCTTCCACCACCAACCACTGGGGAGAGGAGAAGCTATTCAATAAATGGTGCTGGGAAAACTGGCTGACCACATACAGAAGATTTAAACAGGACCCCTACCTGTCACCACACACAAAAATCAATTCTAAATGTATCAAAGACCTACACATAAATACTCAAACTACAAGAATCTTAGAAAATGCAGGAGATAGCCTTACAGAAAATGGGGTAGGCAACACATTCCTGATCAAACCCCAGTTATACATGACTTAGGAGATAAGATAGACAAGTGGAACCACATTAAACTGAAAACCATCTACAAAGCAAAAGACACCATCAACAGAGTGGGAAGACAGCCCACAGAATGGGAAAATATATTTGCCAACTGTATAACGGACAAAGACCTAATATGCAGGATCTACAAGGAACTCAAATGTGCCAAAAGGAAAAAAACAAAAACAAAAACAGGCCCATTAAAAACTGGGCAAAAGACATGGATAGATATTTATCCAAAGAAGTTATATGAGCAACCAAAAGACATGAAATAGTGCTCAGCATCACTAAAGGCCCGGTAAGAATGAGCATCATTAATAAAAGAAACCACAACAGATGCAGGCAAGGAGGGGGAGAATAGGGAATGCTTCTACACTGCTGGTGGGAATGCAAACTAGTGAAACCTCTGTGGAAAACTGTGTGGCAATTTCTAAAAGAACTAGAAACTGACCTTGCGTATGACCCCATAATCTCCCTACTGGGAATTTACTCATAGTTGCCCAATTCCTGCTACCAAAAAGATACCTGCACGTGCATTTTTACTGCAGCACTATTTTCAAAAGCAAAAACATGGAACCCATCAAAACTGGACTGGATAAAAAAATGTGGTACATATACACAATGAAATATTACATGGCCACAAAGAACAAACACTTAGACTTCAGCAACTTGGAGGGGTTTAGAGTCTATCATACTAAGTAATCTAGCACAGAAACAAAGAACTGAGAACTACACATTCTTACTCATAAGTGGACCCCAAACATTTACCATAATACTATAAGAAAAGGATTGGGCTGGGCTTGGTGGCTCACCTGTAATCCCAGCACTTTGGGAAGATGAGGTGAGTGGACTGCCTGAGCCCACAAGTTCAACCAACCCAGAAAACTTGGTGAGATCTCGTCTCTACAATAAATCAAAAATTAGCTGGACATGGTAGTGTGAGTCTGTAGTTCCTGTTACTTGGAAGGCTGAGGCAGAAAGATTGAAGGAGCCCAGCAGGTCGACGATGGGTTAGCCATGGGTGTGCCACAGCACTGCAGCCTGGGCTACAGAGTGGGACTCCAACTCAAAAAGAAAAGAAAAGAAAAAGAAAGAAAGGGACTGGCAGTGGAGAGATACTGCAAGGATGTGGGGGGGAGGTACATAACATGAAAAAGAGTACCTGACCTCAAATCAAGCACAGTGGGGACCTGTTGGGAGCCAGCCATGGAGGCCCACTGAGCG
>NW_007028428.1:0-851 GCF_000164805.1 Carlito syrichta | reverse complement strand
CCATGACGACAGCCGGGACTGAAGCAAGCTGAAAGTTACTGCACGTACAAAAGCCAAGAACGTCTGCTTGACCAAAGGCAGCATAATACAACTATTATCACAGTTATAACGTCTAATCATAACCCCATGTGAAACTACATACTGGAACAAAAGCTAATCAATCAGTTTACCAGGAAATAACAGCTAAAAATCTTAAGAAGAAAAACAGTTTAGAAAGAAAAAGAGATATAAAATAATCTGCTGTGCATTTTTCATAGGATATAATAAGATTTTATTTTAGACTGTCACTTCCTAATATTGAAAATTCTGTTGTCTTATAATACACTGGTTACTATTCATATGTACACACTTGATGTTATATCCTTGTCTCAGAGGCGACCTTCTGAATAGGCCTTCATAGGCCTCAGCTGTGTGGTTACATATGTTGGCTCCCAACAAGAATCCTACACAGATTCTCATCTGTGCATGGTGTGTTCACAGGGTGACTGGCTTTACAGTCACGAAAAATGGGATTGGTGTTGAAGAAATGTCCCCAGTGAGGGATATGTCCTTGGCATTTCTTGGCAGAAGGTACTCTGCTGAGTCACATGGTCGACCTACCTGGGGAACATTTCTACCCTCGCAGAGGAGAGCTGGCAGGAAGCTGGTCAGGGAGCCTCGTGAACTCTTACACCAAAGCGGGTCAGCCATTGGGGGGTTGGGATGGAGGGAGCAAGGCTTGGGTGACTCTTGTATGTTGGGGAGGTGGGGGGAAAGGACTGAGGGAAGAAGGTTTGCAGGAGAATGGATTTCTTTGTTGACTTATATTTTCTTTCTTTCTTTCTTTTCCTCTCTCTCTCTCTTGTTCTCTC
>NW_007028427.1:0-793 GCF_000164805.1 Carlito syrichta | reverse complement strand
GGCAAGTAGTATCGGACGACACTAAGATGGCAAGTAGTATCAGATGACACTAAGAAGGTAGGTAGTATCAGATGACACTAAGAAGGCAAGTAGTGTCAGACAACACTAAGAAGGCAAGTATTATCAGACGACAATAATAAGGCAAGTAATATCAGATGACAGTAAGAGTGCAAGTAGTATCAGACGGCACTAAGAAGGCAAGTAGTATCACACGGCACTAACAAGGCAAGTAGTATCAGACAACATTAAAAATGCAAGCAGTATCAGACGACATAAAGAAGGCAATTAGTATCAGACAACACAAAGAAGCCACGTAGTATCAGACGACACTAAGAAGGCAAGTAGTATCGGACGACACTAAGATGGCAAGTAGTATCAGATGACACTAAGAAGGTAGGTAGTATCAGATGACACTAAGAAGGCAAGTAGTGTCAGACAACACTAAGAAGGCAAGTATTATCAGACGACAATAATAAGGCAAGTAATATCAGATGACAGTAAGAGTGCAAGTAGTATCAGACGGCACTAAGAAGGCAATTATTATGAGACGGCACTAAGAAGAGCAGTAGTATCAGACGGCACTGAGAAGGCAAGTAGTATCAGATGGCACTAAGGAAGCAAGTAGTATAAGACCGCACTAAGAAGGGAAGTAGGATCAGGCGGACTTTTAAAGCAAGTAGGTTCAGGCGGCACTAATACGGCAAGTAAGATCAGACGGCATTAATAAAGCAAGTTTTATCAGACGGCACTAACAAGGCAAGTAGCATCAAGCGGCAGTAATAAGGATAGTAGT
>NW_007028426.1:0-744 GCF_000164805.1 Carlito syrichta | reverse complement strand
TGAACATGCAGCATGGTGTGGGCAGGTGTTGCTTGCTAATTTCTCATCACGAAATGGGCAAATGCACTGGAAAGAATCTCCAAAATCAATTCACTGAAGCCCAAATGCAGTCTGTCACAACAATATTAACTGGTCCACTGATGCCGATGCATTCCTACAACACTTACCTAGTGGGGGAAGTCTGTACTACAAGCGCCTGTCCTCCAATAGACAATTTCTTTTTTTTTTTTTAGGGGTCCTACCACTTATGACTTGTTTAAAATATCTACAATTGTCTCATTGCAAGTGTACATTTAAAATAGTCCTCTGGCCGCGCTCAGTGGCTCAGCCTATAATCCCGCGCCTTTGGGAGGCTGAGGTGAGTGGATTGACTGAGCCCGCGGGTTCGAGACCCGCCTGGGCAGCGAGACCTCATCTCTACAATAAATCAAAAAATCAGCCGGGCGTGGTAGCGCATGCCTGTAATTCCGGCTACTCGGAAGGCTGAGGTGGAAGGATCGCTGGAGCCCAGCAGGCGAGGCTGCGGTGGCCGGGAGTGGCCACTGCACTCCAGTCTGGGCGACCGAGTGAGACTCCAACTCAAAAAATAAAATAAAATAAAATAGTCCTCTGTACTAGACAGATCAAAAAATTAAAAACAATATACGTTCAATGGAATTTCAGTCAATGTCTTTGTTAATGTAAAAATATCTCTGAAAAAGTAGGAGGACAATTGCTTTGAGTTCTTTGAAAACTTTTTGAATT
>NW_007028425.1:0-733 GCF_000164805.1 Carlito syrichta | reverse complement strand
TATTCTTTAAGTTGGAATATTTACTAGATTTTTTTCTGGTTGGGCGGGACAGCACTAACCAACATTTACCAGTTTTTTTTTAAAGAGTGAGAGGGAATATAACAAAAAATAATATGCCAACTGAATACTGACCTGTTTAGTTGATAAGTTTAGACTGAATTATATTTAAAAAATATTTTTTTGCTCATATTTAAATCTTTACATCAAACACTCCAAATCTATTCATAATTTAAAACCATAAACTTAAGATTTCTAGTCATAAGCAGGGCTCCTGTTTTCTAATTAAGTGCTATCTATCTCTAGTAATTAAATATAACAAGTAAAATGTGAATTTCAGATGAAATGCATAGAAAGAATTCATACAAATCTTTATATGCAATGGAGCTGAATGTTTTTCAGGAGAAATGTAAAAGCCTGAGGTAAAGAGGCAGACATGTAAAAAAAGAGAAACAAGAAAAAAGAAAGGAAAAAATGAGAACTAAAAGAAAAAATAAATGGCTATGTATTTTCTTTTCCTTTTTTTTTTAAGTTGGAGTCTTACTCTGTCGCCCAGGCTGGAGTGCAGTGGCACGCTCACGGCCACCGCAGCCTTGATCTGCTGGGCTCAGGTGATCCTTCCGCATCAGTCTTCCAAGTAGCTGGAACTATAGACACACACCACCACACCCAGCTAATTTTTGGGTGTATTGTAGAGATGAGGTCTCACCAAGTTGCCCAGGCTGGTCTTGACCCC
>NW_007028424.1:0-801 GCF_000164805.1 Carlito syrichta | reverse complement strand
CGGGTTTATTTGCCAACGAGGCCCGAGAGCCATTGTTTGCTTTCCGGAAAACAACATTCTTCCATGGGAGACATTCCTCCAAACGGCACGTCACTGAATGGGGGGGCAACAAGTATTATAGTGGCTTGGTCTTTGGCGTGACGCCTGATTCTCCCTGTTTTTCAGCGTGTATTATCCTACATTGAATGCAAATGCCTAGCAGAGCTGTATGCAACGTTTCCTGTATACAAAGTGCACAACTCCATGGTGCCACACTGAGCGACATGAACGGTTCGCTGTCATCTTTGGGAAAGCATGATTTGTTCACCTACTGAATTCTAAAGTGTTTTTGATTTGACATGTCCGTCTCCTATCCAAAGCCATTGCTCTTCCGTTGGCATTTACGAGGAAGAGCTGACAGGCTTGGCTTGCTGGCTGTGAGTGTGCATCAGCTTGGGAAATGCTGTGTCAAATGTTGACTGCATTGTGATGTATTTTCCAGTCGTTTGATTCTTGTGTGCTGTACGGTGTAATACACGATTCTCAAGGTACGGCTTGAATGAGCATAGCCGAGCATGTTATGTCGATACTTCACATGTAGGAATGAGCATGTCAATGGTGTCTGACTGAGTGAAATGAGTGCTACACACTCACTTGTAGAAAAGCAGTGCTTGCCTTCTGTTTGAGCCCTGAAACGTTTTACCCCTTGGCGTTTCTCTAGGCTAGGAAATGCAGTCACTCTCGCGTTGGCCTTGCTGAATAAGCGTAGACGGCCTCTGTGAGGCTTGTTGTGCTTGTGCATCTTCCCGGGGAAGGAGCTTT
>NW_007028423.1:0-547 GCF_000164805.1 Carlito syrichta | reverse complement strand
CCCTATCACTCCATCATCCACAGCCCAAGAGGCACTTTGCCCGGGGAGCTGTGGACGCCCATCATGATGCACGTGGGAGGCATGTTTTTCGTGCCAGAGTCTCCATTGGATGAGCTGGGATATGGCGGCATGATCATGACTCCTGGGGCCTGGACATGAGGGCCTCAGACGGACCTCCCTTCTCAGTCCCTGAACACCACGACTCTGGGGGCCCCTGTCCTTGACATGATTTATGAGACCTCTCGCCAAGATGAGATCTGACAACATTGCCAGGGCTGATCTCCAACCCCTGGGCTCAGGCAGCCTCCCGCCTCAGTCTCCCAGGATGCGGGGCTGATGGCCATGGGTGACGATGCCTGGCATCATCTCCCATGTTCTGTCCATGGGGGCAATGTAATGGAATGACTAAGGAATGAGACTACCACATCCGATATAACGTAGACCGGCACCATGCACGTCTCCAGTATTTGTGATCCAGGGAGCATCGAGGTTTCACTACATGACCTAGGCTGGTCAATCTCCCAGCCTACAGTGGGATCGCTTGGGT
>NW_007028422.1:0-705 GCF_000164805.1 Carlito syrichta | reverse complement strand
CCTGTCCTGCCTGCAGGGAGGTTGCTTGGCCCTGGGTTTTTGGTTATAGTAGAAATGGAAATATCAAATTAAATTGTGTTCATTCCCTTACTTACCTCTAGAAAAATGAGGAATCACTTGGGAAAGAAAGCTGATGCTCAAATTGTTTCCCAATCCCGTTTTCAACAGTCACATTTTTCAGTACCAACTCTTTGCTCCAGAAACCATATGGGGGTTGAGATGTGGTGACACACCAGAACAGAAAGTGAGCTGTTTCGGGTGTCTGTGCCACACCAGCCCTCAGGTGGCTCAGCAGCTGCGGTCCTCTGGGCATGCCTTCTTCTTGATTTGCTTCTTCCTTAGAATAGGTTTGGCTGGATTTTCCATTACAAACCATCAAGGCAAGAATCTATATAACAAATCTATTATCTTCAAAGTTATGTGTAATTTCGTCTGCCACACCTCTGTATTAGGATGTGTGGAACATGGGCCATCAGACCCATGTGAGGTACTCATACAGAATTGTGATCTGAGTGAGGTCACAGCTAGGAAGAACACTCACTTCTAGCCCAGGAAGGTCCTGTTCTCTGTTCAGGCTGCAAATACTTCATCATTAATGTCCACTATGTTATATATATATGTTATATATATATATGTATATATATATATATATCTCCAAAGACCGTTTCCAAGTGTCATTTGATTTAATACTTCAATACAAATGGC
>NW_007028421.1:0-3172 GCF_000164805.1 Carlito syrichta | reverse complement strand
ACAGTGGAGGTCGATTAACTGGGACACTGATCACATGTGAGGTCAGTGACTGGTTTAGCTGTCACAGATGACGGCCAGTAAATGGGGTAATGATCAAAGATAGGACCATTCAATAAGGCACCAAACACAGAGGTAATCAATAACGACCTGTCAGAGAACACACCAGGTCACTGGGGCTCCAATCACAGAGGAGACACAGACACTGTAGCACCCATCACAGAAGAGCACCTGTCATTGAGGAACCAATCACACAGAAGTGCCAGTTACTGGGACAGCTATCACAGAGGAGAGCCAGTCACTGGAGAACCCATAATATAGAAGGGCTAGTCACTGTTGCACCCATTTCAAAGAAGGGGCTAACACTCGTGCATATATAACAGAGGAGGGAAAGTCACTATTCTATTCATGGGAGGTGGTGAAGTCACGAAGAAACCTTTCAGAGAAAAGTTTTCATCACTGGGCCATCCATTATAGAGGAGGCCAGTTACTGGTGCATCTATCACAAATAAGAGCCAGTCACTGTGACACCCATCTCAGAGGAAAGCTGGTAAATGGGGCACACATCACAGAGGAGGGCTATTCACTCTAACACACAATTTGGAGGAGGACCAGTAACTGGGTCCCCAATCACCAAGGAGTCTCCTATCAATGGACTACCTTTTATAAAGGAGACACAGTCACTGAAACATCCATCACAGACCATGGCCCATCACTTGGTCATTTATTATAGAGGAAGTCCATTAACCTATGCACCTATTCCAGAGCAGCATTAGTTATGGGGGCACACACTTTAGAGAAAATTTGCTCATTTGGACATCCATCACAGAAGAGGGCCAGTCACTGGGACATCTATCACAAACAATGTCCAGGAATGGGACACTAATCACAGAGGAGGCACAGTCACTTCAGCATCCAAAATGTAGAAGGCTTAGTCACTGAGTCACTCATCACAGTGGAGTGCTAGGCACTAGGCCACCCATATTTATGAAGGCTAGCCATTGGGGCACAAATTTATATGAGGTCCACTAGTCACTTGGGCACACATTTTGGAAAAGATCTACTTATTGGAATACTTATCCAGAGGGAGGGCCAGTCAGTAGGACACCCATTACAGAGGAGACCCAGTAAATGCAATACCTATTATAGTAGAGGCCTATTACTGAGGTAATCATTATGGAGAAGGATAAGTCACTGAAAAGCCCAGTCACTCAGTCACTCATAAGTGATGAAGAACAACCATGGGGACACTCATTTTGGAAGAGACCCTGTTTCTGGGACACCGCAGAGTAGGACTATTCACGAGGTCATCCATTATGGAGGAAGCCAGTCACTTGGTACAAATCACTGAGGAGGTAAAGAAACTGAGGCACACATTGTATAGGAGACCAAGTAACACAGGAAAGTTAGTCACAGGGGTACCAATCAGAGAGAATGATCGGTCATGGGAGCATTTTATACAGTGGAGGGTTATTCACTGTAGCACACATCATAGAGACATATCAGTCACTGGAGCACTCATCACAATGGAGTACCAGTCACTGGGGATTCACTGAGGAGAGGCAGCACTGGGGAACCCATAAGAGAGAAGGACCAGTCATTGGGCACCTGTCAGAATGGGAGATAAGTTACAGGTCACTTCTTACAGAGAAGACCTAGTCACTTATACACCCAACACAGAAAAGAAGAAATCACTGTGGCACTCATAGCAGAGGTGTGCAAGTCACTGGGACACCCATTAGGAGGAGACAAAATCAATGGGTACCCACCATAAATAAGGGTAATAAAGGGGGCAAGCATCACAGAGGAAACACAGTCATTGAGGCACTTATCACAGAACAGGAACAGTTAATGTGTCATCCATCAAAGATGAGGCCTAGTCACTGGGGCACCTATTAGAAGGAGTGTCACTCAGTAAAGCAAAGATCACAAAAGAGAACTAGTTACTGGTCCACCCATCAATGTGAACTTTTAGTTATTGAAGAACTTATCACATAGAAAGCCTAGTATAGGAAACCCATCAAAATTGAGGGCCAGTATCTGGGAATTTCATTACAGAGGTGGCCAGTCACTGGTGTACCCATCAGAGATGAGGGTCAGTTCCTGGGGCACCAATTACTGAAGACAGTCAAACACTACAGCACCAGTCCCAGAGAAATGTCAGTCACTGAGTCAACAATCAGAGAGGGAGAACACACAGTGAGGCAACAGTCATAGAGGAGGGGTCCTTGGTGAGACAACCTATACAGAACCTGTACAGTTAGTGTGGCAAAAATCACAGAAGAGGAACAGACAAAGGAACAACTTTCAGAAAGGAGGAGCATTCACTGAGGTGCCCATTAGAGAAAAGGTGTAGTCACTGAGGAAATCATTATCGATGAGGAATAATCACTAGGATAACCTTCATCAAAAAGAGTCAGTCGACTCGAGGTTGCGGGTGGGGAGGAGTTGGCGCACTCGGTTGCCTGCTCGCTCGCTTCCTGGCGCCGCTGTGGGACCGCCGCCGCGTTTCCCGCTCGCCCGCTGCCCCGTTTCGCAAGCCCGGGTCAGCCGCGGCCGGCTGGTTCAGTGACTGCTGCCTCCACCGCCCGCACTTCCAAGAGACGCTCAAGTCGCATGAAGCGGAGCTGGAGAAGACCAAGAAATTCATCAAGGACGGGAAGTCGCTCATCGGCGCTCTCAAAAATTTGTTTTCAGTGAAGTAGAAGTTTGCAGATTCCTTAAATGAATTTAAATTTCAGTGCATAGGAGATGCAGAAATAGATGATGAGATGTGTATAGCAAGAGGCTGAGATGGGTCACTCTTCATACCTGCTTCCATCTGGACCAAGACTGCAAACTGCTGAATAGACAGACTGTAAAACAGAGGGAAAAGTGAACAAAACCAGAAGACCCTCATAAGGAAGAACAGGTCATTGCAGAAGAGAAATAAAAGCAACCCCACCTTCCCTCAAAAACAGAATTGAAGAGGGGGAGGGAAAGGGGTAAAGGGAGAAAAATCTACAGAAATGAAGAAAAACCAAAAGAAGAGTATGGGTCTCTCCCAGACGCCTGGGAGAGCAGACACTGAGAAAATTGACTTTGGAATACAAACAATGCAAAGTCCCCAGAATGAAGGGTCTCAAATGCAAATGCAGATATCAAAACAATAATGGAGAGACTAAAAGAATTGAGG
>NW_007028420.1:0-3275 GCF_000164805.1 Carlito syrichta | reverse complement strand
GTGATGGAACCTTTATTGACTTCAGAGTAGTCAATACTTAATCTTTCTTGTATTAGTTGTCCTGACAGTAACCAAATTGGGGCCATATCAAGTATTCTCATTCCACCTAAGAACATGGGCTCTTATTCCAAACTACTAGGGTTCAAATCCCAGTTTCATCTCTTACTATGAGATCTTGAGCAAGACAATGTCTTAATGACTCCATCTCATTACCTCAGCTGTAGAATGGGGAGAATATTTATTCTTTCTTATCTCACTGAACCATTAGAAGGCTGAAGTGAGTTAAAATATGTAAACTGCACTATTCAATATAAAGGTTATGATCATAACATAATGTCATTATCCTCATTACTTTTCAGTGGTTGCTATTGCTCTTTAAAGGATGCATGAAGGGGAAAGTACTAAATAATTTAAAATAATACTTCAAAATTTTGATAACTAGAAATGAGGTATTTTAAAGTGAACTTAGTCAACGCACTTTTTAGTAATATAATACAAACGGTATGCTATTTTTGAGTTATTGTAGTAGGATTTTAGATATGCCATTGAAAGATCATCCTTTAATGCTGTCTCATTTGTCAAATGTTTCATGGTATAAACAAACTTAATTTTCATTGTTCTCATGAGTTTTTTAAACAGTATGATTTGGCTGGGCTCAGTGGTTCAGCCTGTAATCCCAGCACTTTGAGAGGCTCAGGCGAGTGGATTGCCTGAGCCCGTGGTTTCAAGACCCACCTAGGCAACTTGGCAACTCCTCATCTCTACAATAAATAAAAAATTAGTTGGGCATGGTAGCACGTATCTTTAGGAAGGCTGAGGTGGAAGGATCGCTGAAGCCCAGCAGGTCAAGGCAGCGGTGGCTGGGAGGATGTCATTACATTCCAGTCTGGGTGACAGAGTGAGACTCCAAGTCAAAAAAATAAAAAATAAAAAAATAGAATAGTATGATTTAATTTTGTTTGCAAGTCTAGTGTCTGTCTAACATGTTATCTTTGATCTCTTCTCATATTTTAATCTTTTGCATTAGAAATAACTCCCTCCCTGTTTTATTTTATGCCCTCTGGTTCAATGTTAACTACATGCAAAGGGACTGTTTTGTTTTCTGGATACCCTTAGCCTTATGATAACAATCTGAATTTGTATGGAAGATTATAGTATCAGAAGGAGTTGGCATTCAAGTAAAGATATTTAAATTTTTCTTCTTTTCA
Organism: Carlito syrichta; assembly: GCF_000164805.1. Taxonomy (NCBI): domain Eukaryota; kingdom Metazoa; phylum Chordata; class Mammalia; order Primates; family Tarsiidae; genus Carlito; species Carlito syrichta. The sequence continues at coordinate 2,067 of NW_007028420.1, read as the reverse complement.
TTGTATACTTGAAGTTAATCTTTCAGAGATGACAGAATGACCATTATTTCTAAAAGTTGAGCAAGTAGTTTTGACTGACATGGTTGAAATGAACACAAATGCATCTATTATACAATTTTTCTTGTGCAATTAAAGGAAAGTTAATTCAAGATGACTTAAGCAATACAAAAAAGAGATGTTACTCCATATTACATGGAATCTTGAGGTAAAAAGATTCCAGGGTTTTTTATTGCAGAGGCTGAATTTTGTCTTTCCTGACTTGGGTAATTTTATCTCTCTGTTCTGACATTCTCAGCATTTTTGCTTTAGTTCCTGGGCAACCTTTCTTGAGGTCTTGAAGTAGCTGCAAAAGCTCTAGGCATATCAGCCTTGTATAGCAATGGCAGACACTTTAAAAAGAATACCCCCTATCTCACGTATCTGTTCAATGGTTAAGAAGTCTTATCAAGAAACCTGTCAGCAGACTTTCCCTCCTGTCTTGTCGACCAAAATTTCAATCAGATCAATTTCTAATTCATACAGGGGCAGTAACCACAAACTTACTGTGGTTTGGCTAGATAAAACAATAATAAGTGCCTGGAGTAGGCAAGGAGCACAGCTTCTTCTGATGTACACATCTCTTGTTTAATTAGATTAGACCAGGTCTCTGGAAGGGGGGGATGCTCTTTTATAGGCATCATTAGTATCTTTCATGTTATTTTAATTGCAAGCAATTTTAGTGGGGGAGGGGAGAGAAATTTGACCAGTTACTCTGCTTTACAAAGTTAATATTTTTCTGGAAGAATTGATGACTTTGTACTGCTGAATCAGTATATACACTCTATAGAAGGTAATTATGCTTCACAGAATATTACATTGCCTAGCATTCATTAAAAACAACTTCTCTAACTTCTTTATAAGGTTCTTGTTTCTCCACTTGATTTATGAGTTTTTCTTTAGAAACTCAGGCATATCAATTGTGAAAAAAATAACCAGACATCATGAATTAAAACTGAAATTAGATTGCAGCATAAGTTATAGGGAAAAAAGATCAGCATCTGGGATTGACTTTTTATATTTTTTTTAGAAAATTACCTGACACTTGACAGATGTCAGGAGTAAAATAGGCCAGTAAAACAATGAGAAAACATCAAAAGTGTATTTTCAGAGGTTTAATGACAATCTAAGAGTATAGATAAGTGCTCACATTCTGGCTAGCTGCACTGTACATTTATGGCAAATTTGTAAAATTTGAAAATAACTAAGCAATCCTATCTTATTATAGTGGAATAGCAAGAAATTTCAGCTTAGACATGTTCCAGTTTTACAGAGGATCTGAAGTGAGGTGACATCTGTAGAACCTTCATAGGACTTTTACCACATCATCTGGTTATAAGCTTCTGAAAGTTATCTCAGGGTATCTAGATACGAACACCAACTTATTCATTTCTACCTCATCTTGAAATGGTACACACCTGACACTTTTCATTGGTTATTTTCCTGTGTTTTTGACCCACTGTATTGTGGCTTTAACACTCAATATTCTAATAAGGTCACTCTCATAGTGATGACATAGATGTGATAAAATCCGGTGCAGTTCTCATTTGGCTTGTTTTCCTGGTAGCTCTCTATCCTGCTTCTTCTCTCCTCACACCTAATACACTTTTGTCTCATGAGATCCTATGACACCAATGTTTTCTTGGACTTCATTGTGTTTTCTTTTCCGCGTCTGTAACTCCTGCTTCTACATATCCTACATGGTCTCCTCTTCTTTTTCAACCCATTGCCAACTATTAGTGTTATGCAGTCTTTGTTCACCTTACCCTATGTCATTATCTCTGCCACTTTCACTCCTTCCGTGTCTTCTGTTACTTTTATGTGCTAAAGATGCCCAGAACTTGAATCATAATAAAAAATTAGAAAATATTTTTAATGAAAGTCTGAATAAATGATGATTTCCAGACCTAAAGATCTAACCCAAATCTCTTTTTTTTTTGAGTTGGAGTCTCACTCTGTCACCCAGACTGGAGTGCAATGGCTGCTCCCAGCCACTGCAGCCTCGACCTGGCTGGGCGCCGGCAATCCTTG
>NW_007028419.1:0-707 GCF_000164805.1 Carlito syrichta | reverse complement strand
TCCAGCCCGGGTACCCAGCATCAAGCCGCCGGTCACACAGGGAGGCTCTGGGCACCCCGCCCCCTCAGAGACGCTGGTTCCATTTCTGGCTGAAGTCCTCTGTAGGGTCCCAGCGCCACTCTCGCTGTTTAGAGCCTGCCCTTTGGAACTTTGGAGCTCTGGAACTCCGGGTCCATCCTGGCTGAGGCACTCAGCATGAGACCCCAAATCAGAGGACCCAGACAAGCGGAGAAAAACAGACCTGCTTAAACTGCCTTGCCATTCTCCAGGCAGAGACTTCCATTGCCCTGCCCACCTATCAACAAACTTTACCTAATTTCCTAAGGCCAGGTATTGCAGCGTGCGGGGAAGTTTTGGGTTCCTGCTCCCTCCAGCTCTCTCTCCTGGCCCGGCACCCAGCACCGCCGGTGGCACAGGGAGGCTCTGAGTGCCCACCCCTCAGAGACACCGGTTCCATTACTGGCTGAAGTCCTCTGTAGAGTCCCAGCGCAACTCTTGCCATTTAGAGCCTGCCCTTTGGAACTTTGGAGCTCTGGAACTCCAGGTCCACCCTGGCTGAGGCACTCAGCGTGAGATCCCAAACCAGAGGACCCAGACAAGCGGAGAAAAACAGATCTGCTTAAACTGCCTTGCCATTCTCCAGGCAGAGATTTCCATTGCCCTGCCCACCTATCAACAAACTTTACCTCATTCCTAAGGCCAGGTAT
>NW_007028418.1:0-665 GCF_000164805.1 Carlito syrichta | reverse complement strand
TAAAGAGTGTTAAAAAGGAGAAGAAAGAGGGGGTTTTTCTTAAAGTCTCTTTGTTTAAATATGATGGGCCAAGGAATTGCCAGTTATTAACATTGTAAAATAACCTTCTCACAGTTTTCAATTTTGTCATATGTAAAATGGCAATACTAAATAATAATGTGGGCCAGGCTTGGTGGCTCAGCCTGTAATCCCAGCACTTTGGGAGGCCGAGACGAGTGGATTGCCTGAGCCCGTGGGTTCGAGAACAGCCTGGACAACTTGTTGAGAACTCATCTCTACAATAAATCAAAAATTAGTCAGGTGTGGTAGTGCACACCTGTAGTTCTGGCTACTTGGAAGGCTGAGGCAGAAGGATCACTGGAGTGTAACAGGTCGAGGCTGCGGTGGCCGGGAGCATGCCCCTGTACTCCAGTTTGGGCGACAGAGTGAGATTCCAACTCATCATCATCATCATCATCATCATCATCATCATAATATGCCCCTCATAGGGGTGTTAGGAAAATTACATGGGTTGGTGTTTGCTAAATGTATAGTGCCTGCATGGCACCATAGAAGACACTCAATAAAAGTTAGCTAAAATTAAGGGAACTATTCTAAGTGTGAGAATTAGTAAGCATGTTGGAACTGATAGTAAGAAGGAATAAAACCCTCCTTGGGAAAAATGG
>NW_007028417.1:0-703 GCF_000164805.1 Carlito syrichta | reverse complement strand
CAAGGAACTGAAACGTACTGAAAAGAAGAAAACAAACAACCCCATTATAAAATGGGCAAAAGACATGAACAGACACTTCACAAAAGAAGACATTCGAGCAGCCAACAAACACATGAAGAAATGCTCAACCTCGCTAATCATCAGGGATATGCAAATCAAAATCACACTGAGATACCACCTAACTCCAGTCAGAGTGGCAATTATCAACAACTCAAAAAATAACAGCTGCTGGAGAGGGTGTGGTGAAAAGGGAACACTTCTACACTGTTGGTGGGAGTGTAAACTAGTGCAACCTCTGTGGAAAGCAGTGTGGCGATTCCTAAAAGCTCTAAAAATTGACCTTCCATATGACCCTGCAATCCCCCTACTGGGAATATACCCTGAAGAACACAAATCACTCTATAAAAAAGATACCTGCACACGTATGTTTATCGCAGCATTGTTCACAATAGCAAGAACCTGGAAACAACCATGCTGCCCATCAAAAGAGGACTGGATTAAAAAAATGTGGTACATATACACGATGGAATACTACGCAGCCATAAAAAAGAACAAAATCATGAATTTCGCTGCAACCTGGATCGAACTAGAGTCTATAATACTGAGTGACCTCTCACAAAAACAAAAATCCGAATATCACATGTTCTCACTCATATAATGGACCTTGAACATCCAATGCAATACTATAAGAAAATGACTGATG
>NW_007028416.1:0-654 GCF_000164805.1 Carlito syrichta | reverse complement strand
TAGCTAGCTAGTTGTCTTTTCCAGCAGTCTTAATTAGAAAGCTGACTTCAACTAGCATATTTAGCTAGCTGACCTAACTACTCGGCTAGGTGACTTAATTGGGTGGCTTAACTAGTTAGCTAGCTGACTTTACCTGAATTAGTTTGCTAACTATTTAACTAGCTGAATAACGAGCTGACTTAACTAAGTATCAAACTAATTAGGTAGCAGACTTAAGTATCTGACTTAAATCGATAACTAGTGATCTAGATGACTTAGCTAGCTGAATTACCTAGCTAGCTAGTTTGCTAGCCCACTTAGCTAGCTGACATAGCTAGTTAGTTTGTGAGATATCTAGCTGAATTAACGAGTTGGTTAAGGAGTTAGATAACTGCTTTAACTAGTTGGTAAGCGAGTAAAATAGCTGACTTAACTAGTTGGTTAATGAGTTAGCTCGATGACTTGACTTGTTTTCTGATTAGTCGTCCGACTAGTTAGCTGAGTTAACACGTTGGCTGACTTCTCAGCTGACTTGTTAGCTATCTTAACAAGTTGATCGACTAATCAGCTGACTATTTAGTTTGGATAACTAGTTGGCTGAGGAGTTGGTCCCATAGATAGCTCGGTTAAGTAGTTGGCTGGCTAGTATGCTGACCTAATTATTCGGCCGAGTAA
>NW_007028415.1:0-785 GCF_000164805.1 Carlito syrichta | reverse complement strand
TAATGTTCTGTGTCTAACTACATCCACATTGTTGTGTATCCTCTGCCCCTTCCATCTCCAGAACTTTCTTCATCTTTCCCAACTGGAAGTCAGTCTATACTTGTTAAAACATGAACTTCCTGTTCTTTTCCCTGCGTCCCTTGTAGCCATCACTCTACTTTGATTGTTCCCTATGAATTTGATCCTTTAAATACCTCATATAAGTGATTATATTTGTCCTTTTTGCTTGACTTCTTTGATTTCTTTTTTTTTCTTTTTTTTTTTTAGTTGGAGTCTCACTCTGTCACCCACACTGGAGTGCAGTGGCTACTGCAGCCTTGACCTGCTGGGGATCTGGTGACCCTTCTGCCTCAGCCTTCCAAGTAGCTGGAACTACAGGTGCGCACTACCACACCCGGCTAATTTTTTTGAGTTATTGTAGAGATGAGGTCTCACCAAGTTGCCCAGGTAGGTCTCAAACCCACCGGCTCAGGCAATCCACTCACCTCAGTCTCCCAAGGTGTGGGATTACAGGCTGAGCCACTGAGTCTGGCTTCTTTGATTTCACATATGACTCAAGGTTCATCCATGTTGGAGCATGTGTCAGAATTTCACTTATTCTGTGTGTATGTATGTGTGTGTGTTTGGGTCTCACTCTGTCACCCAGGCTAGAGTACAGTGGCATGATCACCGTTCACTACAGCCTCAACCTCCTGGGCTCAGTTTCCTGAGGTACTGGGACCTCAGATGAGTGCCACTACATTTGGCTAATTTTTTATTTTTTGTAGAGACAAGGTCTTGCTATG
>NW_007028414.1:0-775 GCF_000164805.1 Carlito syrichta | reverse complement strand
GCTGCCTAGCCAGCTTGCTAGCAAGGTAGCTTGCTACTTAAATCAACTGGTTAGACAGGGGGCTAGCTATTTACGTCACCTAGTTAAGTCAACTGGCTAGCCAGCTGGGTAGCGATATAGCAAGTTAGTTAATTCAGCTGACTAGCAGGCAGGCCAGCTATTTAAGTCAGCTAGTTTAGTCAGCTGGCTAGCCAGCTGGCTAGTTAGGTAGCAAGCCAGTTAAGTCATTTGACTAGCCAGCTGGTTAGCTAATTAAGCCAGCTTGTTATGTCAACTGGCTAGCCAGCTAGCTAGCTAGGTAGAGATCTAGTTAAGTCAGATGGCTAGCCAGCTAGCTAACTAGTTAAGTCAGCTAGTTGAGTCAGCTGGATAGCCAGGTGGCTACCAGGTTAAGTCAACTAATTAAGTCAGCTGGCTATTCACCTGTCTACCTAGGTAGCAAGCTAGTTAAGTCAGCTGCCTATTCAGCTGGCTAGCTATTTAAGTCAGCTACTTAATTCAGCTTGCTTCCCGTCTGGATAGCTATGTAGCTAGCTAGTTAAGTCAGCTGGCTACAATGCTGGCTAGCTGGTTATGTCAGCTAATATATTCAGCTGGCCAGCCAGTTGGCTAGCTAGGTAGCTAGCTAATTAAGTCTGATAATTAAGTCAGCTGACTAGCTAGATAGCTAGCTAATTAAGTCAGCTAGTTAAGTCAAATTGCTAGCTAGTTATGTCAGTTAGTTAAGTCAGCTGGCTAGCCAGATGCCTATCAGGGTATCTATCTAGTAAGTCAC
>NW_007028413.1:0-673 GCF_000164805.1 Carlito syrichta | reverse complement strand
TGCCACTGCCAGCCCAGGTTCTGGTCACCCGGTAGGCCGCCTTTGGGTGGGGGAGTGCCCCTTCCTTTCCCCATCACTCCATCATCCCACAGCCACCTGGAACTTTCCTTGGAGAGCCATGGATGCCCGTCATGACACACATTGGAGGCGTCTTTTTTTGTTGTCAGAGACTCCTTTGGCCAGGCTGGTATACAGCGGCATGAATGTGCCTTCAGGGTCCTTGACCTGCGGGGCCAAGGGGGTCCCCCTGCCTTGGCCGCCAAACAACCTGGACTCTGGGGGCCGCCGGGCCTGACTCAATTTTGGGGCCCTCTTGCTGCCCGGGCTGATCTCTGACCCTGAGAACTCAGGCAGCCTCCCACCTTGGCCTTGCAGGCCATGGGACTGACGGCTGTGAGTCACGATGCCCAGCCTGTGCTCACACGTGGTGTAGGCAGGGGCAATGCAAAGGCACACCCCAGGATGGAGGCCACCACATCCCGTGTAGCTGGGACCCATGTGCCACCATGCTCCATTCCTGTGCTTGCATTCCAGGGAGTGGTGAGGTCTTGCTACTTGGCCCAGGCTGATTTCGAACTCCTGAGCTGCAGTGGTCCCCTGACTCATCCTCCCAAAACCATAGCCCAATTGTTTTTTGATCTACATACCTTTGGGAACTCTAGTCCCGAGGCTG
>NW_007028412.1:0-757 GCF_000164805.1 Carlito syrichta | reverse complement strand
TGGTTTTATATTATAAAATTTGCCTAGTAACTAATACGCAGGTCCTACTTGACCCCATTGAGCATGTGGGTGGTCTTTGGAAAAAAGGTACTTAGGTGGAAGGGAACGGCTATTTGTAAGCCATGGACATTGTGTTTCTTTATGTAATCCTCTTAAAAATGCAGTGAGGTAGGTATCATTATTATCTCCATTTTACAGATGAAGAAACTGGGGATTAGAGTGTGTAATTCACTTTCCTGTATGGTTGAGCCTGGATTAGAACATGGACTGCTTAGCTTCAAAGATCCATATTGTTTCCACACTGCCCAATAGAAAGTTAAGGGAACTAACATGTCCCTCCTTTTTTTTTAGATTGAAAAGTATAGTTTATTTAGAAAGTACATTAGAGAGCTGGGCTTGGTGGCTCAGCCTGTAATCCTGTGCCTTTGGGAGGCTGAGGTGAGTGGATTGCCTGAGCCCGCAGGTTCGAGACCCGCCTGGCAACTTGGCGAGACCTCATCTCCACAATAAATCAAAAGTGCGCCTGTAGTTCTGGCCACTTGGAAGGCTGAGGTGGAAGGATCGCCTTAACCCAGCAGGTCGAGGTTGTAGTGGCTGGGAGTGGCCTCTACACTCCAGCCTGGGCGACAGAGTGAGACTCCAACTCAAAAAAAAAAAAAGAGAAAAGAAAGTACATTAGGGAGAGAGAAGAGAGAGGAGACAGAGATTCACCTCCCCAAGGTAGGAGAGGGGGCTAAAGCTAAGAAGCATGGCAGTG
>NW_007028411.1:0-485 GCF_000164805.1 Carlito syrichta | reverse complement strand
GATTTTTTGATTTATTGTAGAGATGAGGTCTCGCTACCCAGGCGGGTCTCGAACCCGCGGGCTCAGGCAATCCACTCACCTCAGCCTCCCAAAGGCGCGGGATTACAGGCTGAGCCACCGAGCCCGGCTTGGGTAAATTTTTTTATAAGCTTTGGGTTTATAACCTTTTCTATACTAACACCAAACACAGAAAACTGAGGCAAAGACATATATCTGCACAAGTAATAGTTACAGTTACGTAAGTACCATAAAGAAAGTTGAAGACTAGTGAAAAGTGGAGAAAAGTATTTATCTTACAAATGATATACTAAGGTTTAATATCATTCATATATAAGGATCTCCCTAAGTTGATAATCAAAAGGCAAACAAAGTACAAGGAGCAACTGACAAAAAGGAAAACTGGCTAATAGAGAGGCCAGGGTTCGAGTTAATTATAATTAAAGAATGCAAATGAAACTAATGGAATAGCCAGCACTGGACTGAGA
>NW_007028410.1:0-783 GCF_000164805.1 Carlito syrichta | reverse complement strand
TGATCCTTCCGCTTCAGCCTTCCGAGGGCTGGCATTCCAGGCATGTGCGTCCACACCCGGCTGATTTCTTGATTTATTGTAGAGAGGAGGCCTCCCCAAGTTGCCCAGGTGGGTCTCGAACCCGCGGGCTTAGGTTGTCCTCTCCCCGCAGCCTCCTCAATCGCAGGATTACAGGCTGAGTCACGGAACCTGGCTATTTTCTGTTATGGTTTGGAGCTGGAGTCTCACTCTGTCGCCCACACTGGAGTGCAGTGGCCGCTCCCGGCCACCGCAGCCCTCGACCCGCTGGGCTCCGGCGATCCTTCAACTTCAGCCTTCTAAGTAGCTCTAAATACAGGCGCGTGCTACCGCGCCCGGCTAATTTTTGGATGTATTGGAGAGATGATTCTTGCCCGTTTCTCTTTTCTAATGTAATATTTGTGTGCGATCTGCAAACTCCAATTTCGTATCACATTGGAGATTTGTTATCAGAAGCTACATCCTTCCTTAACTGCCTCCTGCTTCCCGTTCCGGTCATGGTCCTTCCGCGGAACTTGCTCCATGACACCAGGGTGACTGACTGTCAGTCTGGTATGGCTCCAGGTCCCTCCTTTCCTGGGCACTGCTCTCAAGAGCAGCCTTCACTGGATCAGGCGTAGCTCCTAGACCTCACACCTTCTTCTGTGTAATGGTGTGAAAGAGCTCCATGGAGCTCATGCTGGCACAAGAGCCAAAGATACAACATATTCAAGTCCAAGTGTCTGTATTATTATTCTATGCTATTCTGCCATGGAAGTTCAGTCG
>NW_007028409.1:0-685 GCF_000164805.1 Carlito syrichta | reverse complement strand
CTACCTTTTTAACTAGCTAGCAAGCTGGCTAGCCAACTGACTTAACTAGTAACTTAACTAGCTACCCAGCTGGCTAGCCAGTGACGTAAATAGATAGCTATTATAATAGGCAGCTGGCTAGCTAACTGACTTAACTAACTGCCTTAACTAGCTAGCCAGCTGACTTAACTACCTGACTTAACTATATAGCTACATAGCTAGCAAGCTGACTTAACTAGCTGACTTAACTAGTTAGCAACCTAGCTAGCTAGCTGACTGACCATTTGACTTAACTAGCTGATTTAACCAGCTAGCCAACTGCTTAGCCAGCTGGCTTAACTAAGTTACTTAACTAGCAAGCCTGCTGACTGACCAGCTTAATTAACTAGCTGACTTAACCAGATAACCATTTGGGTAACCAGCTAACTAAACTAGCTAGCTACCTAGCTAGAGAGCTGGGAAGCCAGCTGAATTAACAACTTGACTTAAGTAGCTAGCCAGCTGGCTAGCCAGCTGACTTAACTAGCTTACTACCTAGCTAGCCAGCTGGTTAGCCAGCTAACTTAACTTGCTGACTTAACCAGCTAGCCAGGTGGGCAGCCAGCTGACTCAACTAGCTGACATATCTAGTTAGCCATTTGGCTATACAGCTGACTTAACTAGCTCTCTACCTAGCTAGTTAGCTGGCTAGTCAGCTGACTTAACT
>NW_007028408.1:0-770 GCF_000164805.1 Carlito syrichta | reverse complement strand
CCACTGTGATGAGTGTCTCACTGACAAGGCATCCTTTACATTCCTTATGACTGTCCCTCCTCTGTGATTGAAGCACTGGTGACTGGTTATCATCTCTAATTGGTGTTCCAGTAACTGACCCTTATCTGTAATGGTATCCCAGAGACAGGCCCTTCACTGTTATATATGTCCCAGTGATTGGGCTCCTCTGTGATGGGTGCCTCAATGGCTGATTCTCTGTGAAGGGTGTCCCAGTGACTGACTCTCTTCTGTGATGGGTGCTCTAGTGAAAGGCCCTCCTTTGTGATGGAAGTCCCAGTGATTGGGCTTCCTTCATAATGGGTGTCCCAGTGACTAGCCCAAATCTTTGACTGTTTTTCCAGTGACTGTCTCTCCTCCAAAATGGGTGTCTCTTTGACTTGACTTCCTCTGTAGTGGGTGCCCCAGTTACTGGCCTTCCTCTTTGATGGCTACCCCAGTGATTGATCATCCTCCATAATGGGTGCCCAAGTTACTGGCTTTCCTCTGTGATGGGTGCCACAGGCATTAGCCTTACTCCATGATGGCTGCCCAGAGACTGGTCCTACTCTGTGATGGGTGCCTCAGTGACTACTTGACCTCTTTAATGGATGCCCCAGTGACTTTTCTTCCTCTTTGATCAGTGCCCTAGTGACTAGGCCTCCTTTGTAATGAGTAACTCAGTAAGTCAGCTGCCTCTTTTTTTTTTTTTTTTTGAGTTGGAGTCTCACTCGGTTGCCCAGACTGGAGTGCAGTGGCCGCTCCCGGCCACC
>NW_007028407.1:0-860 GCF_000164805.1 Carlito syrichta | reverse complement strand
CTAGCTAGCCAGCTGGCTAGCCAGCTGACTTAATTAGCTGAATTAAATAGCTAGCTACTAGCTAGATAGCTGACTTAAATAGTTAGCTAACTGGCTCACTACCTCGCTAGCCAGCTGATTTAAACATTTAGCTAACTAGCTAGCTACCTAGCTAACAAGCTCACTTAAATAGTTAGCTGCCTAGCTAGCTAGCTGACTTAACATGCTAGCTAACTAGTTAGCTTACTTGTTATCTAACATGCTATCTAACTGACTTAGTTTTCTGTCTTAACTCATTAGCTAACGAGCATCCTAGGTGGCTAAAGCAGCTGAATTAACTCGTTAGCTAACTAGCTATCTAGCTGACTCATCCAGCTGACTTAACTCGTTAGCTAACTAGCTAGCTAGCCTACTCAACCATCTGACACAACCTGTTTGCTAACTAGGTACTTAGCTGACTCAAACAGCTGACTTAACCAGTTAGTTCACTAGCTAACTACCTGACTCAACATGCTGACTTAATCCATTAGCTAACTAGCTAGCTAGTTGTCTTAACCACCTGACTGAATTAGAAAGTTCACTTAACTAGCTGAATTAGGTAGGTGACTTAAATACTTAGGTAGCTGACTTAACTGACCGACTTAACTACTTAGCTAGTTGACCACTACTTGAATTAAATGGTTTGCTAACAATTTAACTACCTGTATGACTAGCTGAAATAACTAATTATCTAACTATTTAGTTAACAGACGTAACTACTTGAGTTAAATTTTTAGCTAACTAGTGAGCTAGCTAACTTAGTTACCTGACTTTGCTAGCTAGCTGGTGAGCTAACTGACTTAGCTATCTGACTTATCTTGTTGGCTAATGAGATAGCTAGG
>NW_007028406.1:0-610 GCF_000164805.1 Carlito syrichta | reverse complement strand
TCCGGGTCCTCCAACCCCCTCCACCACGCTCATGTGCTCTGTCCTTCTGGGTTTGAAGAATTAGGTCCCTTATTCCCCCTCTTACTTTTCTCTATTATTCTGTGTTTCCAATTCTTCCACTTCTACAAACCCTAATATTTTGTCTCTCACCTTTCAGGATTCATCAGGACTTCAAGCATTCCACAGAATTACAGAGGCCTGGAGTGAATGGGCTTGCTTACTCCACTTGTCTTCCCTTCTCCTTGACTCGTTTTCCATGGAGGAAGCTGTTCTGTGGCCAAGTTCTTTAGGGCCTCCATGCCCTCCAGCTAACTTGTGCTCATTATTCTTGGGACTGCACACTCTCCCCCACATCTCTAAGGCATTTTGGGGCCACAACATCCTCCTCCCTTTTCTAGAGCCCAGGTTCCTATTCAGGTTCTGCTGGGGGCTAGGTCATTTTTCTGATTACCACATCTTCTTGGTTCTAGCTAACTGGCAAGTTTGGGTGGAGGCTATTTTAGAGGACATGGGTGAGGTTTGGCTCCTCCATGCTACCTCTCATCCATGCTACCTCTCAACCACAAGGTACTGCCACTGCCCACTCAGATTCCTGTTCAGAGCAAACTGC
>NW_007028405.1:0-833 GCF_000164805.1 Carlito syrichta | reverse complement strand
TCCTGAGTTTTCTATGATTATTATAATTTGGTATTTTACATTTACATCTTTGAACCATTTAGAGTTAATGTTCATGGTGATAGTTAGGGGTCCAGTTTCAATCTTGTGCATGATGTCAGACTTTTTTCAGGACCATTTACTAAATGTGTTCTATATTCCCCAGTGGGCCTTGAAGGTTTCTTCAAAGAAGAGTTGGTTGAGAATTTGAGAATTCAATCCATTTTGTGAGCCATTGGCCTATATACCTATTTGTGTACCAATACCAGGCTGTTTTGATTACTGTAAACATATAGTAAAGTTTGAAGTCTAGGACGGCGATAGCACCTGCTTTGTTTCTTTTGATATGGATTGTTTTGGTTATTTATGATTGTTTATGGTTATATATGAATTCTTTTTTTTTTTTTTTAGTTGGAGTCTCACTCCATCGCCCAGACTGGAGTGCAGTGGCCGCTCCCAGCCACCGCAGCCTCACCTGCTGGGCTCCAGTGATCCTTCCGCCTCAGCCTTCCGAGTAGCCGGAATTACAGGCATGCGCTACCACGCCTGGCTAATTTTTTTTTATTTATTGTAGAGATGAGGTCTTGCCTGCCCAGGCAGGTCTCGAACCCGCAGGCTCAGGCCATCCACTCACCTCAGCCTCCGAAAGTCGTGGGATTACAGGCTGAGCCACCGAGCCCGGCTTATATGAATTCTTTATTGTAATTTCCTTGACTGAGAAATGATGTTAACTTAATGGTTATTTCAATGTATCTGTAGATTTGCCTAAAAGGCTAATTTTTAATTTAAAAAGATGTAAGCATGTCATGGAAACAAGCAGGTCTGTTGGGAGCCAA
>NW_007028404.1:0-826 GCF_000164805.1 Carlito syrichta | reverse complement strand
AAGAGCTGACAGGCTTGGCTTGCTGGCTGTGAGTGTGCATCAGCTTGGGGAATGCTGTGTGAAATGTTACTGCATTGTGATGTATTTTCCAGTAGTTTGATTCTTGTGTGCTGTACGGTGTAATACACGATTCTCAAGGTACGGCTTGAATGAGCATAGCCGAGCATGTTATGTCGATACTTCACATGTAGGAATGAGCATGTCAATGGTGTCAGACTGAGTGAAATGAGTGCTACACACTCACTTGTAGAAAAGCAGTGCTTCCCTTCTGTTTGAGCCCTGAAACGTTTTACCCCTTGGCGTTTCTCTAGGCTAGGAAATGCAGTCACTCTCGCGTTGGCCTTGCTGAATAAGCGTAGACGGCCTCTGTGAGGCTTGTTGTGCATGTGCATGTTCCCGGGGAAGGAGCTTTTCAAAATGTGCAGCGCTCTTTAGGGGCTATCTATGTTATTCTCACTTGGTGCATGCTGCAACACATGAGTCTGAGTCTCGCGGTTTTCTTCTCATTTGGACTTCGGCTGTGCAGAGCGCCTCTGTTTGAACTAAGAGTTCTCTCATGGGACACGCTTTGCCCATGTGCAGCTCTACGCTGCCACCCAGGGGGCGATGGGAACCCCACAGTGGAGCAAGAAGGCATTACTTGGTGAATTCCCTGGGTGCATTCTGAAATGTTTCTCCCTTTCAAATTTTTGTGTGGGAGGATACACAATTGCTCTGCCAAACGCATTGACGGAAAAGAGCTGACTGCCTTGGTGGTGCTTGTTTTGAATGTCCGTCTCCCTTGGAAAGAGCTGTGTGAGAAGTGTGCTGCACTGTGAGGCTCTGA
>NW_007028403.1:0-2200 GCF_000164805.1 Carlito syrichta | reverse complement strand
TCCCCAGTAGGCGTGCTCTGGAGATGGCCCTGGGAAACTGAGAGGCCACAGTCTCTGCAGTGAGAAGCACGTCAGTCAAACTATTTGGAAGGAGCACAGCAGAGGCATAGACTTTAGACTGGGTCTCTGACTGGGAGGTCATTCTGGGCTCCAACTCACTAACAACTTCTGTCATAAGGCACAATTCTCCTGGGTCTGGGGCAACTGACAGTGTCGGGAACAGAGGGCTTCTGCTGGTGTCTCTATCTGGCCGCACTGCCTCCCTGGTCTCTTTGGGCCCTGAAGTCTGGGATCCCAAGTTCCTACTCTGTCGGGACCTGCCCACACGGCTGTGTGTGAGGGCCTTGGAAGGCTTCCTGCCCATATGTCCGGTTGGAGGAGCCTCCAAGAGCCGAAGGCCACCACTAGACGGGGTCCCTCCCAGGGCCCTCTGGACTTCCTGGCTGGCAGCTGAGGAGGCAAGAAGACTCGTCACCGTGACGAGGGACTCTTCTGCCATCCCCTGCTTTCTCAGACTGACGTCGGGTGCTTCTCTCGGGACCCTTGCACCCTCCCCTGTGGAGCCGGCCCCAGACTCACAACCGGCTGAGGAGCGGCAGGCTGGCCGCAGAAGGGATGGGCATGAAGCCTTTTCCAGCTGAAGGAGATTTACGGGCGTGAGAACCTTGAGGGGTAAGCCCCACCTGTGTCTCACCCTGAACCTTACCACATGCGCTTCCAACCTCTGCTGAGTGCACTCATCGAGGAAGGGAAGCTCTCTGGAGGTGTTCACACAGGGTTCCACACTTTTTGAGAGTCCTAGGCTTCCGGTCCCCACGTGGGTGTCAGACCTGGAAAAAGCCTGGTTGGCAGCAAGCCAGGATCGACGCACTCTCACAGGGATCAAACCCTGGTTGATATGACCCACCTTCGTGCCCAAATGGACTTTCAGGAGGCTTTGTAGATGCGCCTTCTCTATGCTTCTCAGTAAATCCTCTCCGGAGTCACTCCTTGAGGGCCTCACCAAGTCCCTTTCGGACTCTTCCGAGTCTGGTCCCAGAACCTTCACTGGGGAGCTTTCCACGCCCCTGGACAGATCCTTCGGCGCTCTCCCCAGGATGTACCCCAGGTGTGAGCCTGGGTCCTTCTCTAGCTGGAACTTCACCCTCTGTACATCCTTGCTGCTTTCACCCCGAGACAGAGAAGACCGCAAGGGTCTGTCTTTGACCTTTGCCTGACACGGCTGTGCAAATGTGTCCTGGAGCTGCATCTTTTCCAGAGACCCTTGGATCCTTCCCAGGTCGCAGCGGTGTTGAACGAGCCACTTTTGGATGTGCTGCTCTAGTTCCTTCCAGAGCTCAGAGATGATTGGAAAGTTTTCGGGAAGAATGGAGGTCAAGCTCTCCTGGGAACGGTCAGGTGTGACGCCGAACAGGCCCTGAGATCTCTGGGCCCCAGAGGGCCAAGCTCCCCCACTTTCTAGCTGCTTCCTCCACAAGGGCCACTCTGGGCGTCGGGTTTCCGTTGGGACCAGAGCTTGTGGCTTATTCTGAGACACACGATGAGATACATCGTAGTCCTTAAACCAGGGTGGAGAAGGACGTGGTAGGATTGAGAAAGAGGATTGGAGATGGATCTGGGTTTGGGCCTGAGCCACAGGCAAGGACTGAAATTGGGGCCTAAATGGAATCAAGGCCTTGGATTGGGGCTCCGGATGGGACAGCGGCTGGGTCTGGGAAAGCAGTGGGGATATCATAGCCTGCACTTGAACTAGGCAGGAATGTGAGATTCCATGGAATAAGAAGAAAAGAGGCTGTAATGTGGAAGAGCTCTCTGAGACCCAGGCTGTAGCCACCAGGGATTTGCCGTGCAGGGCGGGAAGACCCCAGAAAAGCTGGCCATATTTCTTCTGAAAATGGTCCCCAAAGATCTTGGGATCTGGGAATTTCGGAGGTCCAGGCAGCTGTTCTGATTTGTTTTCCAAGAGCCAGAAGGGTTGGGGGCTTGTGGTGTCCTGCTCAGCGCCCAGCAACTTTAGCACATGCCGCAGAGCACTCAGGTGGTGCTCCGGGCTCATTGGCTCTGGAGAGGAGCCATCTTTTTCCTTTTCCTGCCAAATCTTGATCTTCACTGTCTGTGAGACTTGTATCTTAACGAGCTTCTGGTCGTCAGAGCTGAGCAAAAAGAGGCTGCCAGCCTCCATCTGCCTGTTTATGGGGTC
>NW_007028402.1:0-825 GCF_000164805.1 Carlito syrichta | reverse complement strand
GACAGCTGACTCAACTATGTGATCAACTCATTAGCCAGCTGGCTAGCCAGCTGACTTAACTAGCTGACATCAGTAGATATCCAGCTGACTAGCCAGCTGACTTAATTAGCTAACTATCTATGTATCCTGCTGGCTTGCCAGCTGACCTTAAGTACTTACCTACATAGCTATTCTGCTGACTAGCAAGCTGACTTAACTAGGTAACTTAACTAGCTATCCTGCTGGCTACCCAGCTGACTAAACTAGTTGGCTAAACAGATAGGCACCTGCCTAGCCAGCTTACTTAACTAGCTGACTTAACTTGCTAGCCAGCTGACTTAACTAGCTCACTAAACTAGCTGGATACCTACATAGTGAGCTGACTTTACTACCTGAAATAAATAGCTAGTTACCTACATAGCTAACTAGCTAGCTAGCTGACATAACTAGCTGACTTGACTAGCTAGCTAGCTGACATAACTAGCTGACTTGACTAGCTAGCTAGCTGACATAACTAGCTGACTTAACTAGCTACCTTGCTAGCCAGCTAACTTATCAAGCTGAAATAATAAGCTACTCAGCTGTCTAGCCATCTGAATTAACTACCTTTTTAACTAGCTAGCAAGTTGGCTAGCCAACTGACTTAACTAGGTAACTTAACTAGCTACCCAGCTGGCTAGCCAGTGATGTAAATAGATAGCTATTATAATAGGCAGCTGGCTAGCCAACTGACTTAACTAACTGCCTTAACTAGCTAGCCAGCTGACTTAACTACCTGACTTAACTATATAGTTACCTTGCTAGCAAGCTGACTTAACTAGCTGACTTAACTAGCTAGCAACCTAG
>NW_007028401.1:0-1045 GCF_000164805.1 Carlito syrichta | reverse complement strand
AATAGCCATGTACTTTGCCCATTTTCCTAGTCCTTGTGCAGTGAAAACGTGGACTATGTGTTGTGAACATGGTGATGTGTGACTTTTGGACAAGGCACATTCCCCTCTACCATAGTGACCAGCAATGCTACCTCAGGCTGGGTCCCTGAGTGACCACATGGAGCAGAGACCTCCCCTCCTCACAGCCCGGAATGGTAGGGACATATGAAAGAAAACTATTGTGATAAACTATTGAAATTTGGGGGTCATTTTGAAACTGTGTGACCCTGGGTAAGTAATTTAATCTAGGTATGGCCTTGCCTATTCTGATTAATACAGAAAATTGTATTTATTAGTAAACATGTATGCTTATAGAAAACACAACTCCCACCTCAATTTTCCAAGTGAAATTTATGTGTGTGTGTGTGTGTGTGTGTGTGTGTGTGTGTGTGTGTGTGTGTAACCAGGCACGGTGGCTCACAGTTGTAATCCCAGCACTTTGGAAGGCCAAGTTGGGAGGATTGCTTGAGCACCGGAGTTTGAGACCAGACGGGCAACATAGCAAGAACTTGTCTTTACAAAAATAAAAATTAAAGCAAGTAGCTGGGTATGGTGGCGTACACCTGTAGTCCTAGCTACTCAGGAGCCTGAGGTGGAAGGATTGCCTGAGCCCAGAAGCTTACGCTGCAATGAGCTTTGATTCTGCCAGTACTCCAGCCTGGGTGGCAGAGTGAGATTCTGACTCAAAGAAAATAAAAATTCAGGTCCTGTCTTCACTTTCTTACAACACTAGCTCTATTTGTTATGAGTGAGAAAAAAAGAAATTTCAATACAGACAGCAAAACGTGGAAAGAGGGCAGCCCAGAGTGAAAAGAAAGCACGATCAGAGAGCAGACATTTTGGAGAGTGCCTAAGCCTTTTGGGAGTGCTGGTTTGCAAGCATTTACAGTTCTCCTGACTCCAAGGTTTTTTCAGTGAACCCTGGAGCTCAGAAACAGGCTTTGTAGAGGGGAAGAGGGAGTTGGGGGAAAGGTCTCTGCACCAGCTACCTGCAGATCTGAGGTCC
>NW_007028400.1:0-4977 GCF_000164805.1 Carlito syrichta | reverse complement strand
GGGAACAATACAGTAGGAATAGAATTAAGTCATTAAACTGATAGAATCAATGAAGCACACTCTGAGACCTTTCGTTTAAGTCCAATGTCCTTTCAGGCCTGATTTCTACTTTTCTTTTCAAGCTGGTAAATTAGTTTGCAGTTAGAGTCAATTGCCCCTGATCTGCTGTGAAGGACAGTTCAGATTAACCTTCCTTCAGCAGTTTCGTCTATGTATTTATCAAGCTTGTTTCTCCCGTTTCGGTGTTGTTACCTTGAATCGCCAGCAGGTGGTGCTATCTCATCTGCTCGCCCCAGAGGGGGTGGGGCCGGACAGGAACAAGATGGCTGCCTGCCTCCGAGCAGGCAAGAGTTGCCCCATGCCGGGCACGACAGTCTCGGAAGCAGGATAGGTGGCAGCGATCCCAGCAGATCTTCCCTGAAGTGGCTTGTTGTAGATCTCCTCGGCCGAGTGGTGCGATATGCTACCCCTCCCAGAAGTTACGGCGGTGGTGGCGACGGTGACGGCAGCAGCGGTCGGGGAAGGGGCCGTGGCGGCGGCAGGACCATTTGGAATGCAGTCAAAACTGTCCAGTCGTTGCGATGGCAGCGGCCGAGCTCTGTCTGTAGAGCAGGCTGTGATGCTGGGGTCCCCAGCCCCCCAGGGCAAGAGTCAGAGACCCACTGCAGATCTCCCTTGCAGAAGGCTTCAGATGCCGGGTTGCCCCGTCGCCATCTTGCGTGTCCCACATTTTTTTTTCCTACAGCATGTCTTTCAGTGGATTGGGTGCTGGCATAAACCAAATATACTAGAACCTTGCTTCTGCAGTGGTTCTAGTATAAATTAGATAATAGAGACCCAAATAAACACAAAGGCATTTAGACAGCTGTACAAACACTGATGGATGAATAATGTATATCCATTTTCAAAATGTTCGTAAATATGGGCTACATGGGGAAAATAAAAAGTGAACCGAAAAACCTTTTGGTCATTGAACCTGATAAGTAAAATTAAGAGGAAGTCATTGGCTTGGACGGAACTTCTGCATTAAGCCCAACAGACCAAACCAAAATGAAGTTATTCATGCTAATGTTCCATGTCACTAAGCCAAAATCAGGTTATGTATCTATCTTCCAAGAAGTAGGAGAATGAGAGATAAGAGCCAAATCCACAAACAAGCCAGTTTTAGCCAGAATGATCGAGTCCTATTTGCTTTAACCTTTACAAGGAAACTAACTTAGAAACACTCAATTTACTATTTTTGGTGGGTTTTTTTTCCCCTGCTTTCTTCAGTCCTTTTCTGTCTATAAAACCAACCTCCTCTGCTCAGATCATTGGGTTATGAAATACTTATTCTATTTTGCAGAACAAAGTTTTACCCAATGCTAGAATTGCAAATGAAAGCCAGTTAAACACTAAACTGAATTTGTGGCAATTTTGTCTTTTGACAACCTGGAAGAGGCTTTAGGACCATCAAGGTTGGCAGCCTCATTGTATAGCAGGAAGACCCACAAGCACAGTGGACATAGGGGAAGGAAATCATAACATCACCTTCCTTGGATGGAGAAAGGCTTTCTGTAGAGGTCAGATTTCCCGAATGCTCTGAGAAGAGAAGATTGAGCTTTCTGTCCAAAGATCAGATGGATTATTCACCTGAAAACAAGGCTTATGTGAGAGGCAACACTTTCCCCTTGTTAAGTGATAAAGCTGAAAGACCTTCCAAGTTCCTGTTTGGATTCCATATCCTTCTCTTGTACTTTTCAGCAATTGCTTTTCTCAGAATCACATGCCTTATGCACATCTCGTATTGTCGACTCAAACAAGCACCCCAGTCTTTGCCAATGACACAGAAAACAGGCTCTGGGATGGGTTTCAAGGTTTCCTTATGGTCAGACTAAAGCTGTTAGGGTTCAAAAATATAGCCCTTATTTCTGGGCTAAGGGTCGAAGCTATACAGTACCTCTGCCTCTGGACATTAGTGTTTCCTGCTTTTTGGAATGACCAAAAACCAGGTCTACACCATCAGAGTGATATACACAATGGAATATTGTACAGTCATAAAGAAGAACAGAATCATGAACTTAACCTCCTAATTTATGTTATTCCTATTTGTACTTTTAATTATATAATATTTATTTTATTACTAAAGTGATGTTTTACTGTTCTATGCATGTATGTTTGGGCATATATATGAATACACAATTTTTAGTTTATTTGTTTAGACTTACACATTTCTACAGATTTGCCTATTATTCCTGATTGAGTCATAGACCTTCCTTTAGGATAACTTTCTTTCTTTCTTCATGAAGACAATTCTCTTGAGTTATGGTTTAGCTTGAGATATATATCAGGTATTTCCTCTTAATAATTTTATAATGAAATATTCTAAAACTTTACAATATTTGTTTAATGTCTTCAGTCTTTATTCTTGCTGGTGAACAGTTTGATATCATATTAATCATCTTTTTTGAAAAATGAATCAGTCCTTCCTTTCTTCTAATATCCTCTCTTTGTCTTCACTGTTTAGCAGTTTCCCTGAAATGTTCTCAGCTTCCTGAATCTCAAAGTACATCTTCCAATAATTCTGAAAACCTGATTTCCCCATGCTCACGAATTGAAATTTGAAATTACAATTAGACTTATAATACATTTTTTATTACCCTCCACATCTCTTATCTTGCTTCATTATTTTTTAATCTTTTGATCTCTCTGGGTTGGAATCTAGATGACTTCTTTAGATGTATCTTTCAGTTTATGAATTCTTTCTCCACCTGTCCAATATTCTGTTAACTCACCCATTTAGTTTTTAATTCCAAAGATATATGTTTCTAGAAGTTCTATCTGGGCTTTTCTTAAGATCATCCTAACCATTTTTGTAAATTATTTAAATCATTTTCTTTTTTATTTCTTTATGCATTTTAAACTAGTTTATTTCATATTCTATATACTATAATATCAACATGTGAGGTTCTAGAAGGTTAACTTATGCTATTTGTTTTTATTTTTATTTTCTCACTCTGACTTGCATAATTTGTGTCCCCAGATGATTTGGATTTTGGGTCAAGGACTCATGTTCAGTTATGTTCTGTCTATGGGACTCCTGCAAGATAAGGCTTGTGTATTCATCAAGAAAATATTTGTTTTTGCTTTTGCTAAGGTATCTGGACACATTTTTGGTTAGTTTCTAAGTCTCCATTTCCTAAACCACACAGGAAGAATGAATTCAATCATTGAACCTGTGTCAGGATAGACCTTTGGTTATCATTTCTAAAGAGATAACTTTGTTTTTCACCAACACAAATGGCTAAATTCAGTTCACTTGCCATTTTTCTTTTTCCAATAGGCATTTCTTTCCTGCTCTTCTCTCTTTTCATTGAACATATGTCTTAGTTCCATAGCCTGTCTTTCATACAAAGACTGAGTCTTAGTTCCCTGTCCTTGTGTAGCTATTAAAATGTAAGTGCCCTAAGATCAGGAGCAGATTCAGCATCAGCTACCACCCTCATGCAGAACCCCAGAACCCCTTAATTTAAACACAAGCCCATAATACATAATCAAACTGGGAGGTTTTTTTATGGGTTGTCCTTGACCTTGGGACTAAGAGAATCAGTCAACTTTAGTGGCAGGAGAGTAAACTGTCATGTTTTAAAATTATTCAAGTTCATCTTCTGCTTCATGTGGAATAAGCTGAACTTTTGAAAGAGAGAACAAAATTAAGGTGCAGAGTGAAGCAAAGATAAGAGAAACTGACAAGGCATCCTGGAAGTTTAAAGTCCCATAGGGCAGCTAGACCCAGAAGAACAGCAGGATTCACAGATCACCACTCCCAGGGAAAAGGGAAGTACACCACATCAGGGAAGCACCCTTTGGGACAAATAAAGCCAGCATGTAGGCTTTTCAGGGTCACAGCAGGAAAGGCCTTGGTTCTGCCCCAGCAGTCAAGCTGCCCATGTGCCTATGAAGGGTTATGGAGAAGAGGACTTCTCCACCCCCACACCCACCACTGCAAACATTTGCTTCTCTCAAGAAAACTCAGTACAAGTGCACAGGTCCACACCCTTCCTACAGGATTCAAGGGTAATGGCAACCCCACAAGTGGTGGGCCCTGTGGGCATTGGCTAGCACAAGGGGTGGAATATCACTCTCTCCCTACAAGGAACTTCAAGGTTCCTGCCGATGGACCAAGGCACATGTCTGTCTTTGGAACATGACAGGGGCATAATGGAAAAGCAGACTGCTGTCCTGCTAGTTTAGTAGTGGAGCTGAAGTGCACCCCACCACTCCTGGCAAAGAACTCAGTGCACTTCACTGGGAACTCTCCCGACTGCCTTCATCAGAGGTGAGACTTTAGCCCATTATAGGGGTACTGCACATAACGACCTGCTTTAGCCTCCACCATTTCTCACCCATGAAAGCCTTCAATAACTTGAAGATTGAATAGTTCAACCCAGATAAAAAATATTATGGGGAGAGAAAAAGAGAGCATACCATACCACTGGGGAACAATATAACTTTCATCAGCCCTCTGGCATTCTATCCCACAAGACAATGAACCAACATACACACCCAATATATTTGCTATTACAAGCAGTATCTGAGAAAGCCATTGCATAAAGATTCTCTATAACCATGGAACTTATACAGAGACTATATATACCACTGAAAGCACCAGAGCCTAATCTAGATGAATACAAACAATACATTTTTAAGTCACATACCTAAAGAGGGAAAGGGAATTGAATAAAAAACAAATCTAGCAATAATAAGAAGAAATATCTACCCAAATGAGAAGGAACTAGAAAAATAATCCTGGCAGTATGAAAAAAATAAGGAGTTTTCAACACTCCCAAAATAATCACACTAACTCTTCAGCAATGGGCTCTAACCAAGATGAAATTTTTGAAATTCCAGAGAAAGAATTCAAAAGGTTGATTATAATATTTCTCAGTAAAAAATCACCTATGGGTACAGTGTGCACAGGTAGGGTGGAGAGTACAC
>NW_007028399.1:0-632 GCF_000164805.1 Carlito syrichta | reverse complement strand
AATCAGTAATGAATACAGTGTGGTGTCATCATGGAGACAGTATCAAAAAATCCCAAAATAGATGCACACAAATAGATGCACACCAATAATATGATTTTTGGCAACGGCACAGAGCCAATTACATAGAGAAAGGATATTGCTTTCAGTAAATAATGTTACTACAAATTAACTTTGACCTACATTTCACACCTTATAAAAATAATTCAAAGTGGATCATAGATCGAAATACAAAACATAAGATTATACACTTTTAGAAGAAAATACAGGAGAGAATCTTTATGACTTGGAGTTAGGCAAAAAGTTCTTAGAAATGACATCAAAAGCACAACCTGTGAAATAAATGTGAGAAATCAGACCTTGTGAAAGTTTATGTATGTATGTATGTATTTATGTATGTATGTATGTATGTATGTATGTATGTATGTATTTATTTATTTTTTGAGTTGGAGTCTCACTCTGTTGCCCAGACTGGAGTGCAGTGGCCGCTCCCGGCCACCGCAGCCTCGACCTGCTGGGCTCCGGCGATCCTGCCGCCTCAGCCTTCCCAGTAGCCGGAATTACAGGCACGCACTACCACGCTCGGCTGATTTTTTTTTGATTTATTGTAGAGATGAGGTCTCCCTGCTCAGGCG
>NW_007028398.1:0-772 GCF_000164805.1 Carlito syrichta | reverse complement strand
CACACTCGTGCCCCTGGCAAAGGAGCATGTGAACTCATGGAGGAGACTGCCTGAGCTAGGGCAGTTGATGGCCACAGAGCGATCAAGGCAGACCAGCAATGCCGTGGTCAGCCAGGTTCCGGTAACCCGGTCTGACACCTTCGGGTGGGGGTGGGCCACTTCCTCTCTTGATTACTCAAATGTCCCATGTCCACGTGGATATTTCCTTGGGGAGACATAGATGCTTGTAGTGATGCAGGTTGGAGGTGTCTTTTTGTCACTGATGTCTCTGTCGCCCAAGCTGGTGCGCAGTGACACAATAGTGGCTTCTGGGATCTTGACCTGCCGGGCTCAGGTGCTTCTTCTGTCTCGGCCCCTGAGTAGCCGGGACTCCAGGGTCTACCACGCCTGACTCGATTTTGGGGACCTCTGGCCTAGAGAGGTCTGGCCACATCACCTGTGCTGGTCTCCAACCCCTGTGCTCAGGCAGCCTCTTGCCTTGGGCACCCAGGGAATGGGGCTCACAGCCGTGAGCCACAGTGCCCAGCCTGGACTGGCACGTTCTGTCAATGGAGGCCAACATATAATAACTCCTGGGACAGAGGCAACCACATCTGGGACCACAGGTGCCACCACGCACCACCCAGTGTTTGCGTTCCGGGGAGCGACGAGGTCTCACTACTTGGCCCAGACTTAGACTCAAATTCCCAGACCCCAGCATTCCCCCACCTCTGCCTCCCAAAGCCACAGCCCAATTGTCTGCTGTTCCACCATCTTTCGGGTACTCTATGCC
>NW_007028397.1:0-760 GCF_000164805.1 Carlito syrichta | reverse complement strand
TGAGAAATTGAGGTTTTGCTTCTGGGATCTCAATTCTATTCCATTGATCTATATGCCTGTTCCTATACCAATACCAAGCTGTTTTGATGATTGTAGCCTTATAGTAAAGTTTGAAGTCTGGTAGTGTGATACC
The DNA here is from genome assembly GCF_000164805.1 of Carlito syrichta. Lineage (NCBI taxonomy): Eukaryota > Metazoa > Chordata > Mammalia > Primates > Tarsiidae > Carlito > Carlito syrichta. The sequence continues at coordinate 627 of NW_007028397.1, read as the reverse complement.
ACCTGCTTTGTTTTTTTTTGCTGAGGATTGTTCTGGCTGTTCTTGGACGTTTGTGTTTCCATATGAATTCCTGGATTGTTTTTCTAGGTCTGAGAAGAATGTTGCTGGTAATTTGATGGGTATTGCAATGAATTTGTAGATTGCCTTAGGTAAGATGGACATCTTCACAATGTTGATTCTTCTGATCCATGAGCATGGGATATTTTTCCACTTGTTTGTGTCATCTTTCATTTCTTTGAGCAGTGTTTTGTAGTTTTCATTGTAAAGATCTTTCACGTCTCTGGTTAGGAAGATGCCAAGGTATTTCATTTTTTTTGTGGCTATTGTGAATGGAATTGTGTTTTTTATTTGGGTTTCTGTTTGTTTATTATTGGTGTAGAGAAATGCGATTGTCTTTTGTACATTTATTTTGTATCCTGAGACTTTGTCAAAGGTCTTTATCAGTGTAAGGAGGTTTGTGACAGATTCTCTCGGGTTTTCAAGGTATACAATCATGTCGTCTGCAAAGAGAGGTAACTTGACTTTCTCTTTTCCTATTTGGATACCCCTGATTGCCTCCTCTTCTCTGATTGCTCGAGCCAGGACTTTCAATACTATGTTGAACAGGAGGGGTGAGAGTGGGCATCG
>NW_007028396.1:0-589 GCF_000164805.1 Carlito syrichta | reverse complement strand
TATATCTTTGATGAACATAGATGTTAAAAAATATCAACAAGACCCTAGCAAACCGGAGTCAGCAATACATCTCAAAAATCATCCACCATGACCAAGTAGGCTTCATTCGTGGGATGCAAGGCTGGTTCAACATTCGTAAAACCATAAATGTAATTAAATACATCAACAGATGTCAAAACAAAAACCACATGATCATATCATTAGATGCAGAAAAAGCTTTTGATAAAATCCAGCACCCCTTCTTGATAAAAACCCTCGAACATTTAGGCATACGGGGAACATACCTCAAAATAGTAATAGCCATCTATGAGAAACCCACAGCCAGCATACTCCTAAATGGACAAAAATTGGAGCCAATTCCCCTGAATACTGGAAGTAGACAAGGATGCCCACTCTCACCCCTCCTGTTCAACATAGTATTGGAAGCCCTGGCTAGAGCAATCAGAGAAGAGGAGGCAATCAGGGGTATCCAAATAGGAAAAGAGGAAGTCAAGTTATCTCTCTTTGCAGATGATATGATTGTGTACCTTGAAAACCCAAGGTAATCTGTCAAAAACCTCCTTACATTGATAAAGGCCTTGGCAAAGTC
>NW_007028395.1:0-3295 GCF_000164805.1 Carlito syrichta | reverse complement strand
TTGGTAGCGTGTGCCTGTAATTCCGGCTACTCGGAAGGCTGAGGCAGAAGGATCACCGGAGCCCAGCAGGTAGAGGCTGAGGTGGCCCGGGAGCGGCCACTGCACTCCAGTCTGGGTGACAGAGTGAGACTCCAACTCAAAAAAAAAAAAAAGAGTAATTTGATGTCTTCAACCTGGTGTTTTTGTATTTGCACAGATAATTCAGTCCATTTTCCTCCTCCCATATTAATAAAAAGTACATTTTTGTTTAGTCTTTTGTTCAAAGTTGTGGAAGAACACACTCATGATTCCTGAAAACCAGTTCTCAAGTAGTCAATCATACCTTAGTATGTATTCTATTTGTTCATTTCCTATTATGTGTAATTTGTTTTGTTTTGTTTTTTAAAGATGTGAATTACAATTCAGGGTTAGGTATACCCTTGTTGATGAAGTGTACTTCTCCCTTCCCTAGCAGTTTCCCTCAACTTCCAATCCCACCCCCCTTCTCCTGGAAGTTTGCCACTACTACCAATCACTTTCTTGTAGTATTGTGATAATGGTTCAAGGTATGCTTATGAGAAGAACATATGGTACTCTGTTCTTTCTTTTTGTGATAGATCACTGAGTATAATAGACTCTAAATCCATCCAAGCTGTTGCAAAATCCATATGTTTGCCCTTCCATATGGCTGCATAGTATCCCATCGTGTATATGTACCACTTTTTAAAATACAGTCCAGCTTCGATGGGCTGCATGGCTGATTTCATGTTTTTGCTATTGTGAATAGAGCTGCAACAAACGTGTGTGTAGGCATCTTTTTTGTAGAATGATTTGAGTTCCTCCAGATATATTCCCAAGAGGGAGATTGCTGGGACATATGGAAGGTCCATTTCTAGTTCTTTCAGTAATCACCACACTGTCTTTCAAAGAAGTTGCACTAGTTTGCATTCCCACCAGCACTGTAGAAGTATTCCTTTTTGTCCACATCCTCATCAGCATCTGTTGTTGTTTGTTTTATTAAAGATGGCCATTCTTCATTGTCTGTAATTTGAATGGCAGATTTCAGGATACAAAAATTTTGAAATATGTGCACTGGAATGTTTGTCCTATATAATGACCAGCAATCTCTTTATGTCTTCTCAGAAGGGACATCCAAGAGGTTTGTTAGTTTCATAATGTCCTCAGAGGGGACATTGGAGTGCAAAGGTTAATTTACTTGTTAAAAATCATTTACAATGTTATAGGAAAAACCCGACACCATAAATCTGGGAGGTCTTTTTTACTTAATTTAGACATTTAACATCATCTCATTTAGGCTGATTAGAAAATTCATTTTAAAAAACCAGACAGCCAATAAATTTCTGGAAAGGAATAATAGTGGAAGGAAGGAGAATGTCTAGCTCTACCAGACACTAAGCCATATTAAAATTTGCTGTTGGAAGGGAAATTTAGGGTAGCAAATCTATTCTGTAAGGTCATACCAGGGAAGATAAATGTATATATGAGTGAATACTCATAGAAGGGCTTCACATACATTATCTTTATCTTTTCAGTGTTCTTGTGCTGATGAGACGCCGTACAACTTTTTTTATTGACTGCTTATTCTGGGTTAAGCTCAGAGGATTGATGCTTGCAATTAATAAGTTATAGGTAATAAAACAGGCACAGAAAAGAAAGAATTGCAACTTAAACTCAGCTCTTTATCTTGTTTTTTGGAGGATAAACTATGCCTAACATAATATATACATTAAATGTACAGCACATAATGTAAACTGAACTTTGCTTGATAATGATTTGTCAAGGTTGGTCCATCAGTTGTAATGAATGGACCCCATTGTAATGGAATGTTGATGGTGTGGAAGGTTTTTGGGAGGGGTAGGAAAAGTAAATGTTTTCTGTCCTTTTGGTTTAATTTTTCTGTGACCTAAAAACTACTCTTCAATCTAAGCTGAAATTTTCTTTTAAAAGTATGTGTCAGGGACTTGAATAACCAGATAAATCAGTGGAGCAGAGTACAAAGTCCAGAGATAATCAAAATACATAAAAGAATGTTTAATAATAAAAATTCATCCTTCAAACATGAGACATTTAGGAAATATTTATAAGCACTAAATATGTCAAGAACTCCATTTGGAACTAGAATATAGTGATGAACAAAGTGAATGTGATCTCTGCTTTCTGGAATGTTACAGTCTGTTTAGGAAACCAACATGAAACAAACACAAATGAATATATAGAAGTGATCTCTTGTTTTCCTTCTGATCACTCTGGATGAAAGGATTGTAACCTACCATCTTTATTCTGGGACAGTGGAAACTTTCCTTTGAGTCTCATTTTATGTTAGAATCACTGGGTTTGAACAAATTCATAGCATAAATAAGATTTTAAGCACATATTTTCTTTTTTTTTTTTAATTCACTCTCTCTGGCAGAGTTCTGAAAACATCTTGTTCCAAAAGAATGCTTTTTCCCTTTGGATCTTTGGAGTAAAACCTGAGAATAAATGAGGAACTTGTACTAATCATTGATTTAACATGTACTCAATGCTGTTATAGATCAGAAGTAAATAGAACCTTACATTGAAGACATGAATTTAAGTATACTATTTGGCAACAGTCTCTGTGTGTGTTTAAGAAATTCTATAAGCTTCCATATTTTTTGGCTAGTGGGACAAGGATCAGCACTCTTAATTTTCTAGTGACCAAAAACAAGAAGCAAACTTGGCCAAGGTGAAAATATAACATTCCTCATAGTTTACTTAACTGGAAAATCTAAAAACTGAACAATTTAGTACATTAAACTGGGAAATTAAGACACAATGTCTTAGCATAACTACTTATCTCTGCCCCAAAGGTTGAAAGCTAAGCATTGAAAGAATTGTGTTAAATAATAGACTTACTAAGCTCACCTTGGAAGCCAAGAACAGGCTAGGAAATTATATACTCTTTCCTTCTGGAGCCCACATCTGATTATGAGCACTTTTCTTAATATAGGAGCCTCCATTTAACCTCTTGTGCACTCACTGTCAGTGCTCATTTCTACTTGCTTCTTCCTCAGCAACATCAAAGATTCCTAGAGAATAAAATTCTTAACTTGATAGGGAGCATCAGTATATGGAAAACATAGGCCAAACTCAGAGGATTGTTTGAGCTAAGGAGTTCAAGGGTATAATGCAGTATGATCTTGCTTGTGAATAGCCACTGCACTCCAGGTTTAGCAACATGGTGAAACCCCATCTCTGAAAAATTACAAGAAAAGAAAAAGAAAGCAAAAGCAGAACCAGAGGTGCTTTCAGGAGGAGCTAAACACAAGGAAGT
>NW_007028394.1:0-783 GCF_000164805.1 Carlito syrichta | reverse complement strand
CATGGATGAACCTTGAGTCATATGTGAAATCAAGGAAGCCAGGCTCAGTGGCTCAGCCTGTAATACCACACCTTGGGAGACTGAGGTGAGTGGATTGCCTGAGCCCATGGGTTTGAGACCCTCCTGGGCAACTTGGTGAGACCTCATCTCTACAATAACTCAAAAAAATTACCCGGGTGTGGTAGCGGGCGCCTGTAGTTCCAGCTACTTGGAAGGCTGAGGCAGAAGGGTCGCCGGAGCCCCAGCAGGTCAAGGCTGCAGTGGCCAGGAGCAGCCACTGCACTCCAGTCTAGGCGACAGAGTGAGACTCCAACTCAAAAAAAAAAAAAAAAGAAATCAAAGAAGCCAAGGAAAAAGGACAAATATAATCACTTATACGTGGTATTTAAAGGATCAAATTCATAGGGAACGATCAAAGTAGAGTGATGGCTACAAGGGACGCAGGGAAAAGAACAGGAAGTTCATATTTAACAAGTATAGACTGACTTCCAGTTGGGAAAGATGAAGAAAGTTCTGGAGATTGATGGGGCAGAGGTTACACAACAATGTGGATGTAGTTAATGACACAGAACATTAAATTTAAAAATGGTCTAGTTAGCAAATATCACACATATGTAGTTACAAGGAAAAAAGATACGAGGTGCTGGCATGTTACAATATGGATAGACTTTGAAAACAGCATGCTCAGTGAAAGAAGCCAGACACCAAAGGCCACATACTGTGAAAATCCACTTATGTGGAACAGCAGAATAGGCAAATCCACAGAGAAAGAAGGTAGATTAG
>NW_007028393.1:3985-4769 GCF_000164805.1 Carlito syrichta | reverse complement strand
CGCTTTGTAGATTTAGGCGATTGAGAACTCCAAGAACAGAATTCCCTTTACGTTCTCAGCAAGCTGCCCTGAATTTCGCTGTCCAAGTGCATTCCAAAACTCTGCGTACAAAAATGCAGATGCCCAGATGTTTCCTAGGGATGTGGAATCCATGGATCCTGGTTACATTTTAATAATTCGAACTAAATATTTGGCAACTGCTAAACCCCTGGCCCCTCTACAAATAAAGTTCAAATGGAAATTCAAGGATTACGAAGTTTATCTTAAGACCAAAGTTACATACAAATATGGCAATATGATTCATTTTTCCAGGAATCTGGCCTTAATTGTCCCGAGGAACTTAATAGATTTGTACTACCAGATACCCGATTACAACTGTCAAGAGGACCAGAATGTTGCTGGAGTCTTGAAATGACTGATTCATAATGCCCACAAGCCAAATATCTCTGAAACATAAGACGAGCTCGAAGCCTTTATTCTTGTTTATACGGTAGCAAGACACCCTGAGAATTTTTTGGATTGTGGACTAGTTTATCACAGATTCCTTATTCTTCTTTACCGAGGGGCCATGTAATGTCTTGTATATGAGGACTCCCTTTCCTCAGAATCCTGTTTGGAATCCCTGATTTTTGTTTTGCCATATGCAAGATGTCATGTAGATATTGTGATGGAGGAATCGTGTAAAAGAGGTTTCTTAGTTCTCTTTAGCTCGAGATTATGTAGATTCTACGTAGAGGACTGCTATTACCTATGTTCCAGCTTCTAAACCCTGATTTTTTGTTTA
>NW_007028393.1:0-1123 GCF_000164805.1 Carlito syrichta | reverse complement strand
ATAAACGGAAATTTAAGGATTACCAAGTTCTTGTTAAGACCACAGTTACACCCACATACGGCAAGATGATACTTTTTTGGGGAATCTGGCCTTAATTGTTCCGAGGAACTGAAGGGATTTGTATGACCAGATACCCAACTACAACTCTCAAGAGGACCACAGTGTTGCTGGAGTCCTGAAATGACTGATTCATAATACTTACAAGCCAAATATCTCTGAAAGATTAGACGAGCTTGAAGCCTTGATTCTTGTTTGTACCGCAGCAAGACACTCTGAGAATTTTTCAGATTATAGACTAGTGTATCACAGATTCCTTCTTCTTCTTTACGAAGGGGCTGTGTAATGTCCTGTATATGAGGACTCCCTTTCCCCAGAATCCTGTGTGGAAACCCTGATTCTTGTTTTGCCATTATCAAGATGTCATGTAGATATTGTGATGGAGGAACCGTGTAAAAGAGGTTTCTTAGTTCTCCTTAGCTAGAGATCATGTAGAATCTGCATATGAGGACTGCTATTACCTATATTCCAGCTTCTACACCTTGATTCTTGTTTAGCCCACAGGAGATGGCCTGTTGATTTTAAGGTAAGGACTGTTATAACCCCGATTTTTTTCCTCCTTGGCAAGGGGCTGTGTATTTTCCTTTAGATACAATCTTTAGATACAATCTTTAGATGCATCCTGTTTCGAAACTCTGATTCTTTTTAGAACTTTCCAGATGCTCTGTAAATTTTTGGGATTGAGGACTCATGTAACCCAGATTCCTTATTCTTTCTTAGCAAAAGGTCATGGAGTTGCCTGTAAAAAATTACTCCATTTTCTAGATTCATTCTCGAAAACACAATGATTCGTGTTTAGCCCATAGCAAGATGACCTTAAGCTTTTTTGGGATTGAGCACCCGAGTAACGCAGATTCCTTATTCTCTCTTAGCGATAGGCAGTGAAGTTTCCTGTATTTGAGGACTCCCATTACTGAGATTCCTACTAAAAACCTGATTCGAGATTACATTTTAGGAAGACGACTTGTACGTTTTGGGATTGAGGACTCATATAAGGAAGATTCCTTATACTTCCTTAGCAATATGACGTAAGTTTTCTGTATATGACGACCACCATTACCCAGTT
>NW_007028392.1:0-755 GCF_000164805.1 Carlito syrichta | reverse complement strand
TAACTCCCTATTGACCCCCCCTTCCTCCATTATTTTCCTCTTATATATGCCCCCTTTTTTAAATCTAGGGACCAAGACTGCAAAGTGCTGAATAGACAGACTGTAAAGCAGAGGGAAAAGTGAACAAAACCAGAAGACCCTCATAAGGAAGAACAGGTCATTGCAGAAGAGAAATAAAAGCAACCCCACCTTCCCTCAAAAACAGAATTGAAGAGGGGGAGGGAAAGGGGTAAAGGGAGAAAAATCTACAGAAATGAAGAAAAACCAAAAGAAGAGTATGGGTCTCTCCCAGACGCCTGGGAGAGCAGACACTGAGAAAATTGACTTTGGAATACAAACAATGAAAAGTCCCCAGAATGAAGGGTCTCAAAATCCAAATGTAGATATCAAAACAATAATGGAGAGACTAAAAAGAATTGAGGAGACACAAGAAGAAACTAGGAAGGAGCTGATATCTGAGATAACAGTAATAAAGAATACTGTGAATGAAATAAATAACAAATTGATAAGCATGGAAAGCAGAATTACCCAAGCAGAAGAAAGAATCTCAGAGCTTGAGGACCAAAATATAGAAATAACCCAAACTCTTAAAAACACAGAAAATAAGCTAAAAAAGACAGAACAAAACCTTCAAGAGATGAGTGACTACCTCAAGAGGCCTAACCTAAGAATAATCGGATTCCCTGAGGCAGAAAGAGAAACAGAGACCACATGGAACAAACTTTCCACGAGATCATTCAAGAAAATTCCCTCAT
>NW_007028391.1:0-758 GCF_000164805.1 Carlito syrichta | reverse complement strand
TACTGGAGAGAATAAGGACATCACATAGAGAACTTTTTTTTAATGTTCCCAATGTTTTTTTGTTTGTTTGGTTTTGGTTTTTTAATTTTTAATTTTTTTTATTTTAAAGATATGGGGTACAAGTCAGGTTAGGCATACAAATGTCCATTATGCAGGTACCCTTGTTGATGAGGTGTGCTCCCTTTTCCCTGGGCAGATTCCACAACTGCCAATCTTGCTTCCCCTCTCCCTTCCCAGCAGTTTCCCACTACTGCCAATTCTTTTCTTATAGTATTATGATAGTTGCTCAAGGTCTACTTATAAGTGAGAACATGTGATACTCAGTTCTTTGTTTCTGTGAAAGATCACTCAGTATTATAGACTCTAAGTCCAACTAGGTTGCAGTGAACTTCATGATTTTGATCTTTATGGATGTGTAATATTCCATCATGTATATGTACCACATTTTTTTAATCTAGTCCTCTTTTGATGGGCAGCACGGTTGGTTCTATGTTCTTACTACTGTGAACAATGCTATGATAAACATACATGTGCAGGTATCTTTTTTATACAGCGATTTGAGCTCTTCCAGGTATAATCCCAATAGGGGGATTGCAGGGATTTAGATCTTTTGGGAATCTCTATACTTTTCTACAGAGGCTACACTAGTTTACACTCCCACTAACAGTGTAGAAGTGCTCCCTTTTTGCCATACCCTCTCCAGCACCTGTTGCTTTTTGAGGTATTGATGATGGCCATTCTGACTGGAGTTAGGTGCT
>NW_007028390.1:0-839 GCF_000164805.1 Carlito syrichta | reverse complement strand
TTGATTTAGAATTATGCAGCTCAGTGGTCAGACATAAGGTTTATTAGAAGCACAAGTTATGGTAAGTTCATTATGAGCTCATTATAAGTTCTAACACTTATCTAGGAGTTATGTAGGTGATTTATAACACTGTCTTCACAGACTTAGGATAAAGATTAATCGTTAAGCTTTTTACTTAATTCTATAGTTAAATTTTAAGTAAACATTTATAGAGCAGGTTTTCACTGAATTCATAATATACTAATTAGATACTTTTATGATAATTAACTAAATACAGAAAGCAACCTTGGGGGCCTGGGAAATGTCATTAAAAGCTTCTTTTGAGTTTTCCTTAGAAATAAACACTGCAGGATAAGAGAAAAGTAATGAAGACACCTGAACAAGAAAGGCAATTACAAAACTTTGAAGGTCGTAAAAGCCCAAAAGAGAAGAACAGCTACATGAAGGACCGTGCACCTGGGAACTTTCTTGAAGCACTTCAAGGACTGTAATTTGGGACTCTTTTGAAGAAAGTTGCTGGCAGTGCTATTCTAGACATGATAATTGTTTTATCCATGTATTACTCATAATTGGTAAATGTAATATCATACAAGTTTATATAATCAATATTCATATGTATGAGGGTTGACAAAAATTATTAGGCTCTGGTTATGTTTAACAAGGTTTTTACTTTGTGTCATTAATTAAGTTTTAGTGCTATAGCTACTTTGAAGATTGTTTTAAGTTCATAAGTTTAAGTTCACACAATGATAAAATTGGTGCCTCAAAGATAATAATAATTGCTCCACTGCCTATCTTAAGACAAAGATGTTTTCCAGGAGGTTGCTAAGCATAAGGGA
>NW_007028389.1:0-734 GCF_000164805.1 Carlito syrichta | reverse complement strand
GACTGGATTAAAAAAATGTGGTACATATACACGATTGAATTCTACGCAGCCATAAAAAAAGAACAAAATCATGAATTTCGCTGCAACCTGGATGGAACTAGAGTCTATAATACTGAGTGACCTCTCACAAAAACAAAAATCCGAATATCACATGTTCTCACTCATATAATGGACCTTGAACATCCAATGCAATACTATGAGAAAATGACGGATGGTACTGGGAAACTATGGGGGGGAGGAGGATGGGATTAACAGTAGCAAATATCTGTCGGGGGATGGGAAAACACTTCTTATCTACAGGGTGCCTGAATGAAACGTCATTGTACACCTAACCCTTAACTGTACCCCCACAAAACCATAATAAAAAATACTGATTAATGAAAAAAAAAAAAAAAAGAGTGGTATAGTTTGAATAGTTGTCCCCTCCAAATCTCTTGTTGAAATGTGATTCCCAATGTTGGAGGTTGGGCCTAGTGAAAGGTGCTTGGGCCATGGAGTGAATTTTTCGTGAATAGCTTGTCCTTCTCAGGATAATAAGTGAGTTTTTGTTCTACTAGTTCATGTGGAAGTTAGTTGTTTGAAAGTCTGTTACCACCTCCCTTCCAGCTCTTGCTTCTCTCTCTTTTGCTGTCACCATGCAACATGCCGTCTCCCCTCACTTTTCATCATGAGTAAAAACTTTTCTGAGGCCTCACCAGAAGCCAATCAGATGGCAGTGTCATGCAGAACAGTGA
>NW_007028388.1:0-726 GCF_000164805.1 Carlito syrichta | reverse complement strand
GGGGACCGGGTGACCCCAGAGTATTCGACACTCCGATGAAAGCTCTAGGAAAATGCCCAAGGGCAGGCTGATCATCTCTAATCTGAAAATACAAGCGCTACAAAATCCGGAATTTTTTGAGCGCCAACAGGACTCTCAGAGGAAATGTTCATTGTAGCATTTTAGATTGCTGATTTTTGGATTAGGGGTGCTGAACCGATATAATGCAAATATCCCCAAATCTGAAAAATCTGAAACGCTTCTGATCCCAAACATTCTGGGTAAAGGACACTCACCCTGCCTATAATTTTCTGGGGATTCAGACATTCCTCACAGCCCACCTGGGAAAAGAACCTCTATCTGACAGGAGAGCAAGTCAACTCTGAGATCTTTTCTGGTGCTGAACTCAGCTACTCGGTCTTTGGGACCGAAGTGTGGTGGGGGACGGTAGCTGAGGAAGTCCAGGGCTCTGCTTTGGGGACTGGCGGGGTGTGGGGTGTGTGTGTGACCTTCCCTGTCAATCTGGACTGTTTTTGGCTCCCTGTAGGTGTCTGGTCGGGAGTGGGTATGGTCACCACTGCACTCCCCTTTCCTGCTGCCCTTAAAGAATAAGGACTTCACACTAAAAGACTATACACAGAGCCGGTGGCTCAGCCTGTAATCCCGTGCCTTTGGGAGGCTGAGGTGAGTTGATTGCCTGAGCCTGCGGATCCGAGACCCACCTGGGCAACTTGGCGAGACCTCATC
>NW_007028387.1:0-792 GCF_000164805.1 Carlito syrichta | reverse complement strand
GGGGTAGTTGAGGGGATGAAAAGGGAGTGGAATGACTGAATTAAATGGTAGGTGTATATTAACATTTTAAGAAGCTGGACAACTGTGTTCCAAGATGACTATGCCACTTTATGTCCCTATTAGCAGTCAAGGAGAGTACTAATTACTCCCTGTGCTCATCAGAATTTGATATGTTAGTTCTTAGGCATTCTAATAAATAAACAGTCCTTTTTTTTGTGGCTTTAATTTGCATTTTCCGAACACAGGTCAATCATCTTTTCATATGTTTCTCATTTGCATATCTTTGACAAAATCTTTGATTGTGCTTGAAGTTCATGAGGGGTTCTTTGATCTGTGAGTTTACAGTTTTCATCAAATTTGAAAATATTTGCCCATTATTTTTCAAGTAAGGTTCTACTCCTTCCATTTAGGTAACTCTAATTACATGTATGTCAGGCCGTTTGAAATTGTTCCACAGTTCCCTGCTGCTAATTGCTTTTAGTGGTTTCTTTTTAATTTGTTTAAATTTGAGTAGTTTATATTGTTCTATTGTCAAGTTACCTAATCTTTTTTCACCAATAGTCTATCTGCTGTTAACCTCCCTCCACATCAGTGTATCATTTATCTCAGAAATTATAGTTATCTCTTTATTAAAACAGTATAGTTTCCTCTAGAAAAACAATTTGGATTTTTAAATATTTTCCATCTGTCTACTTAACTGATCCATCTTCTGTAACTTCCTGAGTATATGGAATACAGTATAATGATTTTTAATGTTCTTATTTATGAATTCTATCATTTGTGTTTTGGAGG
>NW_007028386.1:0-538 GCF_000164805.1 Carlito syrichta | reverse complement strand
CCACGAGAAGGAGGGCCCAGCAGCACATGCCAGTAATCCCAGTATAAAGATGGGAGAATCATCAGGAGTTTGAGAGCAGCCTGAGCAACACAGTGTGAACCTGTCTCTACAAAAGGAAAAACAAAAAAATTGACTGTGCACGATGGTGCATGCCTATAGTCCCAACTCCTCAGGAGGCTCAGGCAGAAGGATCTGCTTAAGCCCAGCTGGCCCAGGCTGCAGTGAGCTGTGATCAATGCCTACTACACTTCAGCCTGGGTGACAGAGCAAGACCTCATCTCCAAAAAGGAAAGGGAAGAAAAAACCACGAGATTAGATGATATGAATTAAATATAGTGATATTTAACATTCACACAAAATTTTGACATTTAATATTCTAGAGTTTTGCAAAACCATCTTATTATACTAAAAAAGCTTTTTTTACATTTTACTATAATTAATTGTTTGCTTTCACATGTAAAACAACACACACACATGCACACACTGATTTTGGTGGTCTGGAATGTAAATATGACAGAAATTCACAGTCTGGCCTCAG
>NW_007028385.1:0-638 GCF_000164805.1 Carlito syrichta | reverse complement strand
CCCTCTATGAAATGCTAAATAGTGAGAAGCAGGAGAACGCTAACCACCAGTGTCTGACAAACCCAATGTGTACTTTACCCATTGAAGTCTGCCGGACACTGAAGTCAACCACCTTAAAGCAGAAATCCCAAAGTGCAAAAGTATATCCCAGAAATAAGTAAGAGTACTTTGGTTTTACTCTCCAACAGGCCTGTAACTGGGTTTCATCTCTACCATATGCAGGCATATTAGAGGGCAAATTCCAAGCAGAAGGAAGTGAAGTAGCAAGCACAGGTTCACATAATGTTATATGTAGATAACTGAACTGTGTGTGTATATATATATTTCTAAACTTCCTGATAGAAAATTTGATCTAAGTGAATAAATCAAACAGTGGTTGTCACACTCTTGGACAAGGAAAAGCACTGTTGTCATGATGATGGCCAGGGGCTGAGGCAAGCTGAGAGTCTTGACACGTAGTGAAACTGACACATTCTGCCTGGCTAGAGGCAGGAAAACAAAACTATTAAAACAATTTTGGTAGGTAATCTTTAGCTATCAGGAGAAACTGCTTACAGAGTGCTTACAGGAACAAAGGCTGCATGGTTACTTCTGAGAAACAGAGACTTAACAATGGCTCAGAGAATCAGAGAGAAATG
>NW_007028384.1:0-862 GCF_000164805.1 Carlito syrichta | reverse complement strand
CCAGGCTCTGGTGACCTTAGGTGTCCTGGGCTGTGGCTGCATCAATATAATATCTGTCTTCTTCTCACATGGCCTTCTCGTGTGTGTGTGTGTGTGTGTGTGTGTGTGTGTGTGTGTGTGTGTGTGTGTGTATCTTTGTCTTCCCTTTTCTGTTTCTCATAAGGACACTTGCCATTGGATTTAGCGTCCATCTGGAGAAAGTATTATTCAAGAAAGTCCATGCTGAAAGTCTCAAATGTGTTATATCTGCAAAGATCCTTTCTTCAAATACAGTCACATTCAAAAGTTTCAGGTGTTAGAATGTAGATGTTTGTTATGGGGTCACCATTCAACCCACTTCAGGGCCTAGCACCTGGGGCTTGGAGCTCTTGCTCCAAGTTTCAGCTCCAAACTGTAGTCTTTACACACCACCTGTGCTGAACAGAGGCTGGGGTTTCTTGAGGAGAGGGCAGGGAGGGAACACCCTGCAGTTCCTTAGTTTTTGTGTCTTGACATGAGACAGTCTGACTGAGGCCTTCTGGGCTCTGGTCCATCCCACACCTGAGCTCCAGGGGCTGAAATTCCCTTCCTTTCTGCCTCTTAGTGAAGATGGTACATGATTTTACTGCCTACCTCTTAAATCAGCATCTCCTCTAAGTTTTTCAAAGATTCTGGTCATTTTATTTAATAATTTTTAATTTTTCTTAGATATTTTATTTTATTTTTATTTATTTATTTAAGAGAAATGAGGTCTCGCCAAGTTGACTAAACTGGCCTTGAACCTGTGGGCTCAGGCAATCTTCTCACCTCTGCCTCCCAGAGTGCTGGGATTATAGGCATGAACACAGCGCCCATCCTTATTTAACTCTTTACTTGCCTGCCA
>NW_007028383.1:0-1015 GCF_000164805.1 Carlito syrichta | reverse complement strand
ATTCACTGTTGCAAGCTGTAATTCCCGATTCTCACTTGTACTCTTTCGTTGATATTATGCTCTAGAGGGTGACTGCTTCGGCGTGCGACCTGTCAATCTTTCATATTTGGGAAGGCTCAACTCCCTTGTGCCACAATGAGTGATCTGGGACATTCACAGTTACTTGTGGGGAAGCACCATGTGTGACTCGAGCGAATTCCGATATATTTTTTCCTTATACATTTTCGTGTTACTGGAAAGGTATTACACTGTCGATGCATTTCCGAATAGCCTTTCATAGGCCTGTAGTGAATAGCCATCTTCCTTGGATAAGTCTGTGCCAAATATGTGCTGCACTGTGATCTGTTTGCTGTGACTTCTTTGCTGCCTGCTGTAATACCTCTTTCACACTTGTTCCCATTGATTTGTGTTCCTTTCCAGAGAAGGCCTTTTCCTAAGAGAGTGGAACCTCTGTGTTTCACGGATTGGAATATGCAATACATAGGGCCCGAATGATTGGTATAAGTGCTCCACAGTTACTTGATGTAGAGCATCATTAGTTCATGGTGAGAAATCTAAATGGTGTTTGCGTATTGCATTTACACCTAATAAGGAACACCAGTGCTGTGCACTTTTCCTTGATTAATAAGCATGGAGAGCCGATGATAAAGTTGTGGTGAATGTGGGTCTTCTTTTGGACAGGGTATTCCTGGGTGCAATGCCACGCTATTCATTTTCAGTCTGTAGTAAGGTAGCTCTGTGCGTACTGTCATCCCTGATTTTTTGAGTTTCCCTTTACATACTCTATCGTAGTCAGGGAGCTTTTGGCCAAGAGAGTCCACCTTCATGTGCCGAAGTCACTGGACACCATATCCACAGCCCTTGGTAACAAGGCATGCTTCATTCACCAGTGAATGCTGAAAAGGTTTCTCTTTTTACACTGGTGAATCATGGCGAGTAAAATGACTCTGCACCTTCCTTTGACGGCCAGGCGTGAACGCCTCTGTTTTGTTTCCGGGAAACAAGCGTCTTCCAC
>NW_007028382.1:0-778 GCF_000164805.1 Carlito syrichta | reverse complement strand
GAACCTTAATCGCAAGGGAGGGATTGGTAGTCAATGGGCACTGCAGGGGATGGAGGGAAGGAGAGACCATGTAGCATCACAAAGGGTACTTGGTCCTAAACCAGGGGAAGTGATGGCCAGTTGGATGTCCAAACGTCACCTACACTCAACCTGCTTGTGTAACTAATCCTGACTTGTACTCTACATATCTATAATAAAGCTATAATAACAACAACAATAATAATAAACTCTCTGTATCTTGAGTAATGGCCATTGACAGTATTTCTCTCAGTTTCGATCTTCTATGTGAATGATGTGAGGAAGTATTATACTAGAACAATTCAAGAAGATTTTTAATAAAGCCCTCACATAATCAATGAATAGTTAGTTCCTCCTTCTCTAATTATATTTAGACATAACATATTTGTTTCAGAGTGAATTTAACTGAAGGAAATATCTTTTTAGTAACATTACTCTAGACTTTATAGGACTACTACTTCAAATGGGTACTTCTACTGCTAGCTTTTTGTCAATTTTAAGTAACTTCCTTGTGTAGGAGAAGCCTATTTGCATTTTTTTTCCTGAATAAAAGAATGTCCAAACAATAACCCATTTTTTATATAGTGTATTCACAAGGATATCCTATTCTATCTCCTCTTATGGTTCTATATTTAACCTTAGTGTCTTTTATGCTCTGGGATTTGGCATGGAAACAAAACATTAACCTCTGAATGGAAATATGATTTTAATATTCAAAAATATGTGAATTTGAGCTCCTACAGAAAGTGTGAAATGATCT
>NW_007028381.1:0-756 GCF_000164805.1 Carlito syrichta | reverse complement strand
CAAGGTAAACCCTGTAGATTTTCTTTCCGTAAAAATCCCCCTTTCTTTTCTGGCTGTTAAAGGTGCCTCCTGGTGGGCCACTGAAGATGGCTGCAAGGGTTTCTGTGGGTTGTTACGAAGAGAATTGGAATATTTAGCTATGAAGATGACTTCCCCCTAGAATCTGATTGAGGCTCTGGAACCATGATAAAATAATAATACAGCAATCTCTTTTTCCTTTTCCTTTTTCTTTTTTTGACTGTGTAAAATGAAGGTTTTTGTTTACCAGGGAAAGAGCAATAAATCCAGGTTAGATTATGTCACTCCTTTGCAACTCACTCAATTTTTCAGGCTTACAGTGTCGGACAAAGCCCTGGAGTGATCTGGTCTTTTCACCTCTAACCAATTGTTTCTCCCGCATCTCATCTCCTGCTATTACTCTCTCTGCTCCTATCACACTGATCTCCTTGCTGCTTCTTGGAAAAGCCAGGAAGCCTCCTGCCACAAGGCCTTTGCACTTGCTGTTTGCTTTGCCAGGAACGAGGCTCCAAAATTTCTGCCAAACTCACCCCTTTGCTCACCTCAGGTCTTTGCTCAAATGTCACCTCTCAGTAGGGCTTTTGCTGGTACCCTAGATAATACAGCTATTGCTTTGAAAAAATGTTGGCATGTATATGTGCATATATATATGGAGATATTAAATTCCAGTGACTGGACCTGAGTTTGTCTGCCAGCTGTGATCACAATCATGCGAGATGGTCTGGACATGCCTGAGGT
>NW_007028380.1:0-1206 GCF_000164805.1 Carlito syrichta | reverse complement strand
TTTGTTTTCAGTGACCCAAACCTGGCCCTCTGTCAGTGTTTAGATTCAGGCAAGATAGAAACCAGACCCTTGGACAGAACCCCCAACAGTCAAAACATTGGGTAGATGTTCCACTTATTTCTTCCCCAGGGAGATGTCGGGAATTGGGGGTTTCCTCCCAGTCATTTTGCCCTGTGCCAGGAGAAGGGGCTCTGGTGAGTATATTCCAGGAATTTTCCTACAGGGTTTTTAAATTTGATTGGCTTTTCACTCACCAGGGTGTAGGAACCTCTTAACTGGTTTCTGGATGTTTTACAAAGACAATTGGTCCATGTATTGTTGTTAAGTCTACGTCTCCTTAGGGAAAGGAGGGTCTGGGCTTTCCTATTCACTATTTGGGGACATCACTCCTTCTCATCATAAAGTTTTTGAGATTCAGGTATGTTGTTAAATGTCACATTTAATTCATTTATTTATTTAATTTTTTTCATTCATAAATACACAATTTTATTTGCTTTTTTGGGGGGAAACGTAGGCATTAAACTGTAAGCTGATAAAATACAGATACCTAAAGAAGTATAAAAATATAAATATCCCCTTAGAATAAATTTTAGTGAATTAAGTCTCAATATCTTTAAATCTAAAAAAACCCCACAAACCTATCTATTATGTCAAAGTCATAAATCAAACAACACTAAGTGGAGGCAGCCCCTAGAGGGCGAGCCCCGGTGCAGCCGAGGGCAGCCTTCCCTCCAGGGCTGCAAGGGGGAGGGCAGGATCGGCAGGAGCTAGACCTGCCCTGAGGAAAGGCTTATAAACTGTTCAGGCCAAACATTTAGCAACATACAAGAGACCTTACAAAAAGGAGGAAGTAAGTCCTAGATGCTGGAGAACTTGGTTAATCAGATTACTGGCAAAGGAGAAGAGGACGAGTTTAGGCAGAAGTCTCCGTCCGGAAGCACTGGAAACCAGACAGTGTCAGAACCCTGGACTCACCCACGGCAGCCCCAGCGGCCAGTGTGCACAGCTCCCCTCGGGAAGTGGATTCCAGAAGCACAGAGCTCACGCAAGGGCGCCAGGCCCCCAACTCCAACAAGGCCCCACAGCCTGCAGAGAGGGCTATCAAGCATGCGGGCAGCAGTTTCCACAGGATTCCTAGCAGCTCCCATGGCATGTTAGGTGAGCGGGGCCCGTGCAGGGTATGTGGCTTCTCAGACATCCCAGAAA
>NW_007028379.1:0-782 GCF_000164805.1 Carlito syrichta | reverse complement strand
TAGGAAATGCAGTCACTCTCGCGTTGGCCTTGCTGAATAAGCGTAGACGGCCTCTGTGAGGCTTGTGGTGCATGTGCATGTTCTCGGGGAAGGAGCTTTTCAAAATGTGCAGCGCTCTTTAGGGGCTATCTATGTTATTCTCACTTGGTGCATGCTGCAACACATGAGTCTGAGTCTCGCGGTTTTCTTCTCATTTGGACTTCGGCTGTGCAGAGCGCCTCTGTTTGAACTAAGAGTTCTCTCATGGGACACGCTTTGCCCATGTGCAGCTCTACGCTGCCACCCAGGGGGCGATGGGAACCCCACAGTGGAGCAAGAAGGCATTACTTGGTGAATTCCCTGGGTGCATTCTGAAATGTTTCTCCCTTTCAAATTTTTGTGTGGGAGGATACACAATTGCTCTGCCAAACGCATTGACGGAAAAGAGCTGACTGCCTTGGTGGTGCTTGTTTTGAATGTCCGTCTCCCTTGGAAAGAGCTGTGTGGGAAGTGTGCTGCACTGTGAGGTTCTGGCACTGAGTGTGCGTGCTGTCATTCCTCCTTCCCACTTGTTCCCTTTCGTGTATCTTACGCTCTACAGGGTGACTGCTTTGGCGTGCGGCTTGTCAACCTCTCCCATGCGGGAATGCTCATCTCCCCTGTGCCACAATGAGGGATCTGAGACATTCACAGTTACTTGTGGGAAGGCATTATGTGTGACCCGGGGGAATTCTGAATTGCTCTTTCTTGACACCTTCTCCTGTCAGGGAAAGCAATGAGACTGTGGATTGCTGGTGGGAGTG
>NW_007028378.1:0-690 GCF_000164805.1 Carlito syrichta | reverse complement strand
GTAAAGTTTTGTAGTTTAAGAATAAGTTTTAACTGAGTTATAAAGGTATTACGTTAAATCATAATAGGTTAATAGTATAACTGACAGTTAAGTCATTTAACTAAACTTATAGAATAGTATAGTGTTAAGTCGATAATATTAATCGTTAAAAATATTGGGAGTCAGTGAACTTGGACTGAACCCTGGAGTTAACTTAGAAAAGTTTTTTGTATTAATCAGGGTTTAGAACAAAGAGTATAATATGAATGATTCATTGAACATTATGGAAAACACTTTGAACGATTTGTATTGAAATTGTGCACCTGTGACCTTAATGTAAGCACGGCAGGCATCATGGAATTCGAATTTGCTTGGAAATTGCAGATCTCGTGGTGGTCTTGTGATGCATAGTTTGTAAAGCACGGAACTTGTACGCCCCTAGCAAGTGATTATCACACTGCTGGAGGGTATAGAAAATGGTATATAAGTTGGAAAAGGTTTGAATAAAATTGGCTTCAGTCCTGATCAGACTGTTCCCAGAAGAACTGCCTCTGAGTGGTCTCTTCTCACTGTCCAGATTCTCTGGTGCGGGTCCTAACCCACCCTTGGTCAGTGCTGGTCACCGACATCTCACTACAACTGTTTCATAAGCAGCAAACAAATCTATCACAAGCAACCCATAGGTAGAAGACATAATGTGGGTGAAAGTGT
>NW_007028377.1:0-754 GCF_000164805.1 Carlito syrichta | reverse complement strand
GGAACCCCTAAGTTATAGATGACTCCATGCCTTTCCTCCATTCTGTACTCTATCCCCTTTACTTTCAATCATCTGAATGTATGTGGGTGACAAATTTATCACAGCGTCTGTCCTAAAGCCCAGATTTAGGGTCTGTGTTCTATAGGCCTAATTTTGGAAGGAGCATTTGCCCTTTCAAAATGTCTGCTGAGGTCAAGTTTATTCATGATGTGGCAATATTGGGATTTCAGAAGCCAGAGGTGGTAATTGGGCAGAGAAGGGGCACTGGGCATGCTACAAAACTGTCTGTTTTTCTACCTGATCATAGGGTCCTTCTTGGAGATGTTGTCCCTTTTAACAAGGTTTTTAACTTGGTGTCCTTTTCCTACTTTCTGTTCACAGCCTTTTCCTACTTTCTATTCATTTATTTATACAACAGATATTTGAGAGCCTATTCTATGCCAGGCACTGTGTTGAGTGTCTAAATGGGGAAATTATTCTAACAAACTGTCTTGGCTTGGGTCCTTCCAAGAGCCAAGTCCGACACAAGGATTCGGGTTCAGGTAGTTCACTTGAGGGGCAGTGCTCCCAGCAAGCAATGCAAAGAAATGGGGAAAAGAATCAGAGAAGAGAAGTGCACTTCCTCTAAATAGAGCAGGGATCAACAAATGCTTTCTGTAAAGGACCAGACAGTACATGTTTTAGACTTTGAGGGACACATGATCTCTGTTGCAATTATTCAACGCTGCCATTGTAGTATGAAGACAGTTATAGT
>NW_007028376.1:0-440 GCF_000164805.1 Carlito syrichta | reverse complement strand
GTATATCTTCCTCCCTCCCTCCCTTCCTCCTCTTTTCCCGTCCTTTCAACAGGAAAATGTTTTGAGTGCAAGTAATGAAGGATTAATTACAACACAGAGGAAAGATATTAGACTCATTTTCTGTCCCACTTTGATGTGTTAGAAAACACATTGAAATATTAGAGCATGGCCGGGCTCGGTGGCTCAGCCTGTAATCCCAGCGCTTTGGGAGGCCTAGGTGAGTGGATTGCCTGAGCCTGTGGGTTCAAGACCCGCCTGGGCAACTTGGCGAGACCTCATCTCTACAATAAATAAAAAATTAACCAGGCGTGGTAGCGCGCTCCTGTAGTTCCAGCTACTTGGAAGGCTGAGGTGGAAGGATCACTGGAGCCCAGCAGGTCGAGGTTGCAGTGGCCGAGAGCGGCCACTGCACTCCAGTCTGGGTGACAGAGTGAGACTCC
>NW_007028375.1:0-658 GCF_000164805.1 Carlito syrichta | reverse complement strand
TTTGACGCATGTATCTGTGAACAGGAGTACTCATATAGAGGTAATTGCATGGCTGTTGCTAAAAATAAACAATGTCTGTTATATGCGTCCTCAGTCCTGAAAATCTACAGTGCATCTTGCTGATGGCTTAAAGAAAAATGAGGAATTCGAGGCATGAATGTCGGTAATAGCAATCCTCATATACAGGAAACTACACGGCCTCCTGCTAATAAAAGAAAATAAATATGTTTTCCACGGTTCCTCTATCAAAAAATCTACATGAATTCTTACTAAGGGCTAAACAAGAATCAGGGTTTCGAAACAGGAATCAAGGGAAAGAGAGTCCTCTCATACAGGACACTACATGATCTCCAACTAAGTATGAATAAAGAATCATTGTGGTACGTGCCCTCAATCCAAAAAATTCCCAAGTTGTCTGTTATGGAAAAAACAAGAAACAGACCTTTGAGCTCCCCAAATGTCTCAGAGCAATTTAGCATTCGGATATTATCAATTGGTCATTTCAGGACTCCAACAACATTCTGGTCCTCTTAAAAGTTGTAAATGGTGTTGAGAACTCCAAGTCCGTTAGGTTCCACAGAACAACTAAGGTCAGATTCCAGGACAAAAAGAATCTTCTTGCCATATTTAGATGTAAGTCTGGTCTTAAGGTGAACCG
>NW_007028374.1:0-848 GCF_000164805.1 Carlito syrichta | reverse complement strand
CATGTGTGTTGTAGGGATATAAATTCCCCTCTTATTACAGCTTTTAAGGCATCCCAGAGATTTTGGTAAGATGTTTCTTTATTTTCATTTGTTTCCAGGTATCTTTTGATCTCTATTTTGATGTCATCATTGACCCAGGAGTTATTTAGCATCATGCTGTTTAGTGTCCATGTCTTTGTGGGTTTTGGGGGGACTTTGTTGGTGTCAATGTTTATTTTTATTCCACTGTGGTCCGAAAAGGTGCATGGCAGAATTTCAGTCCTTTTAACTTTGCTTATACTTGATTTGTGTCCAATTATGTGGTCGATCTTAGAATATGTTCCATGTGGTGATGAGTAGAATGTGTATTCTGTGGTCTTTGGATGGAGTGTTCTGTAGGTATCAATTAAGTCCATTTGGTCCAAAGTTACATTGAGGTTCCGGATCTCCTTGCTGATTTTTTGTCCTGATGATCTGTCTAGGGTTGTGAGTGGGGTATTGAAGTCCCCAGTTATGATAGTGTTAGAGCCAATATCTTTCTTTAGTTTTCCAAGAAGCTGCTTTATGAAAGTTGGCGCACCTATGTTGGGTGCATATATATTTAGAATAGATATTTCTTGTTGATGGATTGAGCCTTTTATCATTATGTAGTGGCCTTCTGTATCTTTCTTGATTTTTAATAGTTTGAAGGGTATTTTGTCTGAAATTAAGATGGCTACTCCTGCTTTCTTTTGTATTCCGTTCGCCTGGAAGTTTGTTTCCCATCCTCTTACTTTGAGTCTGTGGATGTCCTTTCTAGTGAGGTGAGTCTCTTGAAGGCAATAGATTGTTGCCTGATGATATTTTATCCATTTGCCAATCTATGTCTT
>NW_007028373.1:0-331 GCF_000164805.1 Carlito syrichta | reverse complement strand
TTTATTTCCATACCTTTGAGGGATGCGAATAGTTTGGGTCTGGGCTTTAAATGTACGCACCACCCCCACCTGTGCACTTTGTACCTGGTAGGTGATTTTTTTGACACTTTACCTCTTTCCTTTTCCTTTTTCTGAGTCTCCAATTGTCCATTATACCACTCTCTATGTCTCTGTAGATTCTTAGATTATAAGTGAGAATATATAGTGTTTAGCTTTTTGTTCCTGAGTTAGTTCACTTAAGGTGATGGTCTCCAATGTCATCCAAGTTGCTACAAAAGACATTATTTCATTCTTTTTGAGCTGAATAGTAAGTATTCCATGGTGTATATAT
>NW_007028372.1:0-832 GCF_000164805.1 Carlito syrichta | reverse complement strand
TCAGTCTGTAACATTCACTTATGTCAAATGTTCAGAGCAGGCAAATCTATACAGATGAAAAGTAGGCTTTATGGCGGCCATTTTGGGAGGATGAGAGGATTGGCGGTGACAGATAAGGGGTATAGGGATTTCTTTTTTGGGTGGTTAAAATGGTCTGAGATTTATTGTGGTAATAGTTGTATATCTCTGTGACTATACTAAAAGCGATTACATTGTACATTTTAAATGAGTGAATCGTATAATATGTAAATTATATATCAATAAAGCTGTTACAAAAAACAGAAGGCCAAGGGACAAGAGAAGTCGTTGGTGTAGTCTTTAAGAAGTAGCAGAAGCTGGGCTCGGTGGCTCAGCCTGTAATCCCATGCCTTTGGGAGGCTGAGGTGAGCGGATTGCCTGAGCCACGGGTTCAAGACCCGCCTGGGCAGCGAGACCTCATCTCTACAATAAATCAAAAAATCAACCGGGCGTGGTAGCGCGTGCCTGTAATTCCGGTTACTCGGAAGGCTGAGGCGGAAGGATCGCCGGGGCCCAGCAGGTCGAGGCTGCGGTGGCCGGGAGCGGCCACTGCACTCCGGTTTGGGCGACAGAGTGAGACTCCAACTCAAAAAAAAAAAAAAAAAAAAAAAAGAAGTAGCAGATTTCGGCCCATAAGTATGGAGTTCAGAGCTAGGGCTAGAGCCTTTAATTACATGCAAGGAAGAAAGAGTTTAGTTCTGATCTCCAAGCTCATGCATCAAGGAATTCCAGGCAGAAAAGCGGATGTCACATCTGAGGGAGATTGTGAAACTTCTCTGGCTGCTAACATGGCTTGAACCTGAGTCACGGAGGG
>NW_007028371.1:0-696 GCF_000164805.1 Carlito syrichta | reverse complement strand
GTTCGAGACCCCACCTGGGCAGCAAGACCTCATCTCTACAATAAATAAAAAAATCAACCGGGCATGGTAGGGCATGCCTGGAATTCTGGCTAATTGGAAGGCTGAGGCGGAAGGATCACAGAGCCCAGCAGGTCGAGATTGTGGTGGCCGGAAGCGGCCACTGCACTCCAGTCTGGGTGACAGAGTGAGACTCCAACTCAGAAAAAAAAAATGTCCACTTCTCCAACCACCAGGAGAGTCATTGTCATTGAGATTGGCACCGGTCAAGGACAATCACTACCATGGCTTCTGTGCTCTGATGAAACCACAGATGTATGACCATCTAGCTAACATCTACAGGTTCATGTTTTGGGGCATTCCTTGTATGCTGGCGGCTTCAGTTCTCTGTAGGAGAGCTGTGGCTAAAGCAACAAAGAAGACATATGAAGAACTCTGCAGAAATCATTATTCCATGAAAGTTTGGGGGGAGATACATCAGGCTGGTATTTTTCAGAGTACAACATGATCTTGGAATATGAAGAATTTCTGTGGGTTCAATAACATAGACGTTTGTCACTAATCTGTATTCCTGGACTATGAAACATAACTATATAGGCCAAGATATAGTTTTTTTCTTGATAAATGAGCAATTAACACATTTAAATTTAAAAAACTGAAAACCTCTTTTTTCATAGTGCCTCAGAGGCTGCTTTAAGT
>NW_007028370.1:0-940 GCF_000164805.1 Carlito syrichta | reverse complement strand
TTCTTTGCATAACAATAACTCTATTGACTTAAACAATCACCAGAGTTGTAAGAAGTTGGAAAGGGTTACAATTAACTTTTAAGTCCTAACACAATTTTTTGGTAGTTCATTAATAAGGACAACAGTCTAAGTCTTTCATGAATGCCAAACCTGAAAATTATAGTTTTAAAAATATGTAAGCATCAGCTGTTCACTTATTTGCATTTGCATAGTGTTTTACTCTACAGAAGGATTCCACCCAACTTCAAAATAATTAGTGTTAGGGTATGGCATTGCATTTGTCTCCAGACATGGGTCTTTGTCTTGCATTGTTTAAGGTTATGCAGGTGGCCCAAAGTTGTGTGAAATTGCATGTACAATATTAGTTGTGTATCAGAAGAGACTGGCTCAGTGTCCTTTCAACAAGGCCTGGGACTCCAACCAGCCTCGTCAGAGCAGGCTTCAGGGAATCCACCAGAGGGGAGTAGTGTGAGTGTGTGCGCATGTGTGAGTGTGAGTACACAGGACAGAGACATTGAGCTGCGGTGTGGTCTCATGCACAAGTTACAAACACCACCTTGTCTGGGATTCTCAGCCAGGGCAGGACAGAAGGAAACAGCCATGAATCTGGAGGAGGAGGTGGCATTGGAGGGTGAGGGGGGATGTCTCTTGAGAGTTTAGGGCGTGGCTGGAGTAGGGGGCGGCAGGGAGTTTGCACGCGCGAATTTGCATGCGGAGTCCCATTTCCCGTGAAGTTAAATTGTATTGTGCGGGGGCCGAACAGAGCATCTCCAGAGCTGTCACTTTGGCGGCCAGGGATTTGTTTCTGCCCCTGCCCCTGCCAGCTCCACACCACTCCCTTGCTCTGTCCTTCCTAGTCAATGTCACCACAAACCGCGTCCCCCCTCAACCCTGCTTAGCAAGTGCAGGACACAGCTCACTGAGTCATTGGGTCCGGACT
>NW_007028369.1:0-4827 GCF_000164805.1 Carlito syrichta | reverse complement strand
CGATCCCAGGCCCCTGGGCTTCACCTGCTTCTCAGGTCCACCCCAACCTCTGCCCCTTAGAAGAAACAGAATGACAAGAGGTGGCTGGATTGCCTGAGCCCGCGGGTTCGAGACCACCTGGGCAACTTGGCGAGACCTCATATCTACAATAAAAAAAAAGCCAGGCGTGGTAGCGCGCACCTGTAGTTCCAGCTACTTGGAAGGCTGAGGCAGAAGGATCGCCAGCACTCAGCAGGCCAGGCTGCAGTGGCCGGGAGCAGCCACTGCACTCCAGTCTGGGCAATAAAGTGAGACTCTAACTCAAAAAAAAAAAAGAGATGGCTAGATCAGGCACTTCCCCGCCTTCAGGCCAGTTAGGCTTTGATAAAATTCCAGAAGTTCAATCCATGGAAAAAAAAAAATGTTTCTTGTCAGTACAGGTCTTGTTAAGAACAAGATCCCTGATGAATTTTAAAATTTCTTTTTTCCCCCCTCTGCCTGCCAGAGGCTAGAGGGTTTTTCTTCAATATTCACTGTGAAGACCTGGAAGAGTTCCCAGAGCTCAAAAGTGCAAAAGTGTGAGGGGCCCCCTCTGGCTGGTTCCCTTGGAGTGTTTAAAGTCACAGAGTTGCCCACAGGGAGCCTCCAGCAATAGATTCAGATTTTCCCATCCTGGCCACCCAGGCACTGGCTCCCGAAGAGTCTTTGCTAGTGGGTTTCTGCTTAGACAAGTATTAAATCTGTATATGTGTATAATTTCAGGGACCCTAGTTTTCCCTCTGATCTGACTTAGAGCTGGATCTAAGAAGAATTCATTTTTCATTTTGTTGAGATTTTAACTTGTTAGAATAAAGTGGCACTTCTACACTTCTTATTCATCTTTTTAAAAAGTGGAAACAAAGATAGTATTTATTGATGTCTGAAAATTACCTTTTGTAAATCAGATGAAGGAAAATGCAAAGTTGATAGAATTTCATAATACTTAACTGAGGTAGCACAAGGGTGAAACCATTACATGGGGTGTCTTTGAAAGTGAATTGGTTTGGACATACTTCCTTCAAAATTTTAGAAAGACACTTAACATATGTTTCTATATGCACATATGCAATTTTCATATATACATGTGTGTGTATGTGTATCTCACAACTAGCGACTTTGTGTTACACAGACATTGCAGCAAATTATGAATAAGGTTTACGCACAGGAACATTTAGCATTTCCAGGCACACATGAGTTTTCATAAACAAAAAAAATACCTAAAGTTTACCTAACTGATGTAGCTGGTACTAACTCAGACACATCCTGAATCCTTAACTAATTTCATTGTGTTAATTTAATTAAACTAGATTTCTCTATGTTTCAGAGAAAAGATTTCGACTGGAAATTGAATGAGTCTGCAGAGAATACCTAATTGCTTCTTTTTTTTTTTTTTTTTTTTGAGTTGGAGTCTCACTCTGTCGCCCAGACTGGAGTGCAGTGGCCGCTCCCGGCCACCGCAGCCTCGACCTGCTGGGTTCCGGTGATCCTTCCGCCTCAGCCTTCCGAGTAGCCGGAATTACAGGCATGCACTACCATGCCCGGCTGGTTTTTTTGATTTATTGTAGAGATGAGGTCTCGCTGCCCAGGCGGGTCTCGAACCCGCGGGCTCAGGCAATCCACTCACCTCAGCCTCCCAAAGGCGCGGGATTATAGGCTGAGCCACCGAGCCCGGCTCCTAATTGCTTCTTGAGCAGCAAGAGCTATTAATGTGATTCCTTTCTGTAAGGTGGAAGTTCTTCTGTCACTGTATGCAGATAAAGATACAAACTGTGCAATTTTGAATCAGTCTATGTACATAAGAAGGAGCTGTAGACAGGGTACTGGTATGAAACAGAACTTGGAGGAAATATGCCAGATATTGTAATAAAAATCACAATGTGTAGCCAAAGTCTGTCCAAGA
Source organism: Carlito syrichta (assembly GCF_000164805.1). Classification (NCBI taxonomy): domain Eukaryota; kingdom Metazoa; phylum Chordata; class Mammalia; order Primates; family Tarsiidae; genus Carlito; species Carlito syrichta. The sequence continues at coordinate 2,909 of NW_007028369.1, read as the reverse complement.
CAGACAGGACAGTATTATGTGTAATTAAAAGTGGGATTTGGAATAGAGTTAGGGTTTAATTTTTGTATCTCCTCCTCAATTCCCTGTGTGTGTGTGTGTGTGTGATTTTCTATTCAGAATTAAGCACAATGGGGAACCGTAAAAATTCAAAACCCCAATAGGTTAGAATGTTCTGAGGACTTTAGAGGAAAGACATGTGGCAAACTTGAGAGAAATACAAATAACACCTCTGAAAAGGCAGTCTTCACTTCCAGATCCAGCAGCCCTGGACTGGGGTTGCTCTCTGATGACAAATTTCTCTGCAGGAGCTTAGTAAAGCGAAGAATGCCTGAAGTGTTTGATTCACTTCTGCTTCTGTGACAGAGGTAAATTTCTCATTCTCACCCAATTTTGTATTAGATACTGGAGCATACAGAAGTACTAAAACAAGTTATCTATTATTTTCATTAGCATTTATTGATCACTTAACTACACAAGCCTGAACTAAGCTCTAGTATCAGGTATCATTCTTTCCACTATTTCTTTGTTAAGGCAAATTTTTCACCATTTACAGAGAAAACGTGTTCAGACAGGATCAGTTTCATGGCCATTCATATGTCTGTTAAGAAGCAGGGTTGGTATAAAATTTAAGTATCTTTTTTACGCTTTGGAATCATGGGTTGTTACTCAACATCTAGTAAGCTTTGATGTGACATCTGATTAGGAAGAATGTAATTAGTGTACAGGATAGAGCATATATATTTTATTTTGTAAAAAAAAGTATAAAACAAATTTTCAATAATTCTCATGAATTTGCACTTAAAGAGGCTTGAAAGTAACTTCTCATGCTCCTTGATTTCTTGCCACAAAATCTTTTAAAAGCTTTCTTTTTAAAGAGGTGCTTTAAGTTTCAATTAGTTGCATGTTTTCCATAAACAAACTCTTATCTCAAGCTTTAGAGACTATTTTTTAAAAGCAGTATTAATAGAGCAAGCAGCATATGAGTGCTTGTGATACTGACAAAAGCTAAGGATTAGAAATATTAGTTAAAGATGCTTTAAACACTGCAATTCCAGTACTCCAAATGAAAAAAAATGACCTATTTTCTCTGCTTTCTTGGTGAAAGAAGTTTTGGGGGCGCCCTGTAATGACTCCACGCCAGTCTGAACTGAGAGATTTATTAAAGGGGCAGTTACACGAAGGGACTGTAACCGAGGAAGGACAAGAGAGAGAGAAAGAGAGAGAGACCGAGAGAGAAAGAGAGCAAGAGAGTAAGAGAGTGGCCGGGATAGAGAGAGAGAGCAAAAGGGGGGGAGGGAGTGTGAGAGAAAGTAAGAGAGGGAGAGAGAGAGAGAGCTAACAAGAGAGTGGTGGGGACAGAGAGAAAAAGCAAGAGAGAGAGAGAGAGAGAAAAGGCGAGAGAGTGACGAGACAGAGAGAGGGAATAAGAGAGAGAGAGAGAGTTATGTAGGGAGAGAGGTATATTTATGAACCTTGCAGGGGCAGGCCAGTGCCGTGCCTGAGTCTTATTGGAGGAGACTATGAGGTAGCATTCCTATAGGGAGATAATGTTTGTACATGAGTTTAAGTTTCGTGCGCACGGGAGAGGCAGGAATTTACGGCCTTTGTTGTCTTTGAGTGGCAGAGCCATCTTGGGGATGCCCTTCTGACTGTGGTCTGCACCTTTCTTTCCCACCTTTTCTGTTTATTTGGGAGAGGGGCATTGTTACTCTCTCTGGCTGCTTTCTGCTGGATGTGGGCGTTGTGGGGTGAGGTGGGGGAAGGGCACAGAACCAGCCAGAACAGGGCCCAGAGATAGGCACTGAAGGTGAAGATTTGTGAAGGTGAGAGTTCTATAAAGGTCCCTTGTAGATGTAGAATAGCGACTTGTTCCGGCCACTCTTCCAGCAGGCACGAGGGTGGCATTAACTAGCTGTCTTGGAGCAGACTGTGGAGGTAAATAGAAAACCTGGAAGAGAACATATCTAAAAGAAAGTTAAGTGATGTTTAGGGGCAGCACCAGAAGAAGTCAGGTAGGGCATAGGTAACATTGACAAGGGATGGTTGAGTTGGGGTTCGTGAATAGGGGAACTTTTGATAGTGAGGGGAAATGAACAGTAGACTTTGTGTGTAGGGGGTGGTAAGATTTTTTATGAATGATACTGTCACAAATGCTATTGTGAATAATGCTGCAATAAACATGTGTATGTAGAACCAACTGTGTTGTCAACTGAAAGAAGACTGGATAAAAATGTGGTGTATATATATGATGGAATATTATGCAGCCATAAAGGACAAAATTATGAACTTTACAGCAACTTGGGTAGATTTAGAGTCTGCGATATTGAGTGATTTATTAAAGAAATAAAGAACTGCATGAAATTACTGGATTGTAATTTAATAAAAGGAATAAAGTCATTCCTATATTTTGACAAGTGTAGGAAGTGGCTGATTATTTTTGTATATAAAACCTATAAGGCCTAAAGTTATTAGCATAATTTAAATAATAAAGTTTAATTTTTGTAATTTTATTATAAGTGGAAGTTTTTGTACTTTTGGACTATAATGGTGACCTGACAGATTGTTTTAGACTATGATTTGAATTAGGCACTTAAGTACAGCCTTAGTCATAAGACATGGACAATTAAATGAGTATTCCCCAAAATGCAACTATTAGTGTTATTTAGCATTATAATATAGAGTAGGGAGTCAGCATATATTAGAAGACTTTAAGACAAAAGCCAGCAGTTTTTACAGGGACAAGTAGTTGATTATGATTTTAGGCAAGGCCTAAACCTTTAGGAAGGGACTTATTTTTAACTAACCTGGCTTTTAGCATTTGAAAATGACAACAGCCTATTTATTTTGTTAGCTATCAGAGAAAGATTACAAAATTATTTTTTTTCAAGGCTAGCATTAACCTATACTGA
>NW_007028368.1:0-866 GCF_000164805.1 Carlito syrichta | reverse complement strand
TAAGGCAAATTTTCACCATTTACAGAGAAAACGTGTTCAGACAGGATCAGTTTCATGGCCATTCATATGTCTGTTAAGAAGCAGGGTTGGTATAAAATTTAAGTATCTTTTTTACGCTTTGGAATCATGGGTTGTTACTCAACATCTAGTAAGCTTTGATGTGACATCTGATTAGGAAGAATGTAATTAGTGTACAGGATAGAGCATATATATTTTATTTTGTAAAAAAAAGTATAAAACAAATTTTCAATAATTCTCATGAATTTGCACTTAAAGAGGCTTGAAAGTAACTTCTCATGCTCCTTGATTTCTTGCCACAAAATCTTTTAAACGCTTTCTTTTTAAAGAGGTGCTTTAAGTTTCAATTAGTTGCATGTTTTCCATAAACAAACTCTTATCTCAAGCTTTAGAGACTATTTTTTAAAAGCAGTATTAATAGAGCAAGCAGCATATGAGTGCTTGTGATACTGACAAAAGCTAAGGATTAGAAATATTAGTTAAAGATGCTTTAAACACTGCAATTCCAGTACTCCAAATGAAAAAAAATGACCTATTTTCTCTGCTTTCTTGGTGAAAGAAGTTTTGGGGGCGCCCTGTAACGACTCCACGCCGGTCTGAACTGAGAAATTTATTAAAGGGGCAGTTACACGAAGGGACTGTAACCGAGGAAGGACAAGAGAGAGAGAAAGAGAGAGAGACCGAGAGAGAAAGAGAGCAAGAGAGTGGCGGGGATAGAGAGAGAGAGTAAAAGGGGGGGGAAGGAGTGTGAGAGAAAGTAAGAGAGGGAGAGAGAGAGAGAGCTAACAAGAGAGTGGTGGGGACAGAGAGAAAAAGCAAGAGAGAGAGAGAGAGAGAAAAGGCGAGAG
>NW_007028367.1:0-3771 GCF_000164805.1 Carlito syrichta | reverse complement strand
ATGTAATCGAATCTCCTCCTTAACAGCTGCTGAGGAATGAGTGTTGATGGTAATTATCCATGTGTTGTAAATCAGACACTTTTCATAGAGTCCACTCCATGAGAAATATAAGGCATAGCCAGACTTATGTAAATTTTAGGCAAAAAAATTAATCAACAGTGCAAATATTATGTCTAAAGGCTAAAAACTGGATGATCATAACTGTATGGCTAATAAATAAACCAGGGAAATCCAAGCTAAAATTCAATAAGAAGTAAAAATTGACTATTCTATAATTATGACTAGCATTTTTTTCTTAATTAGCAAGGGTAAAGTCTGTATGTCTATTTCAATACAGTAAGCATTTTGTTTGCTTTACAAAGTTGAGTGGAAGGCTAAAAGGATACTCTCCTTACCCTTCCCTTCAGACGTGAAAAATCAGCTCTGATTTCCCTTAATTTTGAATATGCCTTTTATACTCTTGAAGACAAAAACAAACTCATCATATTTTTATTGATTGTATCTACTAATGCTATCCTATCTTTAACTGATGACTCATTTTTAGAACATGTCATCTTGGTCTGCAGCAAATGCTTTGAAGTTTCTCAGAAGCTGGTAATTTATGTAGAAAACTCACAAAACTGACACATAATAGATAAAGGAGAGGTAGAAAGGAAGGGCATAATGAAATTTTCATTAGACAATCTGTTTCCTTGGAGTTAGCCCCCTTACTGTTTGTGAGTCTATGAATAAGTAGGTGAGTTTTCAGTGCTCAAAGGTTTCATGTAAAGTGTATTTATTTTTAATCTTTGTGAATCTTGTATAAAGCAGGGCTAATTATTTCCAATGAATTAAACCATATTTACTTCCAGTATAGAAAGGATGTAATTATTCCCTTTACTAAATTTAAACAGCAAAAATAAATAACATTGCCATATAATATGCATAATGAAAAATGTATCAGTCAACTCTATTCTATTACATAAAATGATAGATAGTTTATCTACCCAAGGTACATTCCTGTGTGAATAATACAAGTCACCTTAAAATAAAATCTGCTTTTCTTCCCCTATTCCTTATTGAGAATGAATTCAGAATTGCAAATAGCTTTACTATTCATTTTCATGTTGACAAAATCAAAACCGAAGTATTCTAGATGGGTCACCTACTGTGATGAAAAAGATAAAACAAATCACTTAATTCTCAAACATGAGGAGGTGAATCATATTTTTATTTATTAACATTTTAGGTAAGCAGCAATATGTAACAGTGTTTTAAGAATAAAATTTTGTTCCCTAAATTTTTAACCAAGGATATAAAATATAACTGACATTCTAAAGCCAAGTCAATCATCTATACACCCAGATTGACCTTTAAGAGTTTAAAAATAAGTATACTCTGTAGAGTCAAATGGATTTGCAGATATACAGACTAGTAGGTGAGTCATTAGGGCTTTGAATTACTCATAAATTTCAATCAATTAATTCAGAGGCCAGTACTATCTTCTAAATTTAAATATATTAGCATAATTTGAACTATAACCTAAAAATCTATAGGTAATTTTCCAAATTCTCAGTAAAGGAAGTATTGCAGTCCATGGGAGATTATTGCTTTGTTCTAAAAAAACTAACATTTCCAAAACTAACATTCTATAGATCACCCTTTGAAAGGTGGTGTTCACAGAACATTTGTTGCTGACGACAAGACACTGGACTAAATTGTTTTGATCAAATGACTTTGCAAAATCTAGATCGAGACAAGTCAACATTCTTTACTATCAGAACTCAATATGTCAGCCTGTGGGATCTTCAAAAAATATGGTAGGCAGCATTAGTTCTTAAGCCTATATGATCATGAGACCTTTTATAAGAAAATAAACCTTTACATTATTACTTTAAATATTGGAATTAACAGATTACTTAAACAACTTTAAAGAGATGATTTTTTGACTTCTAGTGAGTGCAAGCCACATCGGTGTTTCTATTCATCATTTTAGAAAAATAAAAAGTACATGACCTTTCCCTCTCCCAGATATATACAATAATTTAACACAGCTGCCTAAAAAAAATTTTTTTGTAAATCATTATAGCAATAATTGAGGACAAAAAAAAGTATGTGATCTATTTTCCACAGTGAAATAGCAAACCTTTGACTTTAATGTTTAGGTTTCAAATTAATTGTATTATATGTTAATCAAACTTACATCTTTTACTTGCTAGGACATACTTTATCTCTTTCTTTGTACTAGCTTATTCAGAATCTGCTTCATTAGTCATATATCAACTAAGAATTAAGAACAAAAAAGCTTTTACATCTCACACAAAGAAATTATGAGACAGTTATCACTCATTCAGGTCAGCATCACAATTCCAATAATACTGAGATCCAATGAAATTTCTTCTAATACATAAACATGTTTTTCAACATCAGCCAAGTAACCTCTCTAATAACTGTGTGTTTCATTGGTTCCTCCTACCCCTCAGCTCAGTGCAGTTCCATGTGGGAAGGGAGCATGAGAAAGGCGAATGCTGTTTTCCGCTCACTTACCAACTCCCCAAAACGGTTCCCTCTCCTCTCGGATCGTGCAGCCAAGAGAGAGACGGTTTTCAGATCATAACGGAAATCCGCAGTGCAACAGGATAATGTTTAAGAAATATGAACCAGCTTTTTTTCATTAAAAATATTTATCCTCAATATTATAATAATTCTCTACTTTTATTTTACCAAAATATAAATAGAGAACTCTAATGTTCAGTAGTTACACTACTGAACAGGCCAGTTATGCGATCTCTTTGAAACAACATTCAGAGATTTTCATAAAAACAAAGTATAGACTGAAGCTAAAATCTGTTTGAGATTACAAAGTGCCTATTTAAAACCTTGATGCCAGAGGAGATGGGACTTCTCCCCTTGCACTTATTAGACAAAACAATCAGCTGCCTAGTGATTGTTGAGCATGGCATGGTGCTCCTTGATTGTACTATTGGAGCTCAAAACAGTACCCCAAGTATGGTGCCTTGGCTTGCTGGGGAGTTTTGAGCTGGAGGAGAAAGAAGAACTCAAAGCAGGTGGGTCTCTCCGACCTTCTCTCTCCCGCTGTCTCCTGCTCTGTCTCCCTCAAAGCAAGCCGTAACATCCAGAAAGCTTACTCTCTGGCCTGCTCCCCTGAGAGTAGGTCCTAGGCCCTCATACTTGAGGCTTCTGCCCTGCACCGGGAGGAGAGGAATGCTGTCACAGTGAGACCAAATGGGCTCCAAGCAAACGGGCCTTGCGGGGCCATGCCCTCCCTCTGTTCCCATTAGCTCCGACCCCTTTTGTCCAGGCATGTCTCTCCACAACTATCCCCTTCTTTCATCAGACTTAGCATCAAAATCGTTTTCCCTGGATCTTTGAGTCTTCATTTCTCAAGTCTCCTGTGTCACATAAAACTGATTGAAGCCGGGCTCGGTGGCTCAGCCTGTCATCCCGCGCCTTTGGGAGGCTGAGGTGAGTGGATTGGCTGAACCCGCGGGTTCGAGACCCGCCTGGGCAGCGAGACCTCATCTCTACAATAGATCAAAAAATCAGCCGGGTGTGGTAGCCCATGCGGATCGAAGTATACTTGGAAGGCTGAGGCGGAAGGATCGCCGGAGCCCAGCCGGTCGAGGCTGCGGTGGCCGGGAGTGGCCACTGCTCTCCAGTCTGGGCGACAGAGTGAGACTCCAACTCAAAACAAACAAACAAACAAACTTTGATTGAATGATTTGTTATGCTTTTTTCTTGTTAAGCTGGCTTTTGTTATAGAGGTGTCAG
>NW_007028365.1:0-751 GCF_000164805.1 Carlito syrichta | reverse complement strand
AAATCCCAAACAGTGCTTTCTCTGTACTTTCACACCACCACCACAACATTATCAACACAGAAGAAGAGTTTTGTGATCAAATGTGTGAGTTTTCCCCACACAGCAAGCAGCGGACACTAGCTGGCTCTCCTTCTATTCAATTCCAACACTATCTACCTGCAGATGGTGTCAGATCCCACAGGTTTTGAGGGCTCAGTCCCCAAGACTGCCCCCTCCCCACACACTGATCATAAGCCTGGCCCTCCAGAACTTCTGACTGATCAGCTTTAAGTTGGGGTTCCCACTTAAATTAAATCAAAACCCCTCTTTGGTTTTGATTAATTTGCTGGAGCAGTTCACAGAATTCAGGGAAACATTCATGTTTACCTTTTAATTAAAAAGGCAAGCCAGATGCAATGGCTCATGCCTGTAATTCCAGCAATTAGGGAGGCTGAGGTGAGAGGATTACCTGAGCTCAGGGAGTCGAGACCAGCCTGAACAACAAAGCGAAACCTCGTCTCTACAACAAAATAAAAAATTAGCCAGGCATGATGGCACATGCCTGTGGTTCGATCTACTTGGAAGGCTGAGGTGGAAGGATCACCTGAGCCCAACAGGTTGAGGCTACAGTGGCTGTGAGCATGCCACTGCCCTCCAGCCTGTGTGACAGAGTGAGACTGCAACTCAAAAAAAAAAAAAAAGGCAAAGGGGCCATTGCTCTGCTAAGCTATGGTCTGGTTATATGCTCTTTCCTAAGCTTTGATCCCTCTTT
>NW_007028364.1:0-1462 GCF_000164805.1 Carlito syrichta | reverse complement strand
CCCATCTCTAATCATGACTTCCCTGAGATTTTTTTTTAGAGCTTTGTTTTCCCACCTAGTAGATCAAGAAATAGAAGAAAAAGCACTGTTTAGTCAATATCCTAAGACACATCCATCAACCACTTTACATAGGGCAGCTCTCTCATTTCTCAGAGCTGAAAAAAAGTGTTATACCACGCCCGTCTGATTTTTTGATTTATTGTAGAGATGAGGTCTCGCTGCCCAGGCGGGTCTCGAACCCGTGGGCTCAGGCAATCCACTCACCTCAGCCTCCCAAAGGCGCAGGATTACAGGCTGAGCCACTGAGCCCGGCTCTTTTTTATTTATTATTATTATTATTACTTTTGAGTTGGAGTCTCACTCTGTCACCCAGACTGGAGTGCAGTGGCTGCTCACGGCCACCGCAGCCTCGCCTGCTGCTCTCCGGCGATCCTTCTGCCTCAGCCTTCCAAGCGGCCGGAATTACAGGCATGCGCTACCACACCTGGTTGATTTTTTGATTTATTGTAGAGATGAGGTCTCGCTGCCCAGGCTGGTCTCAAACCCGCGTGCTCAGGCAATCCACTCACCTCAGCCTCCCAAAGGCGCGAGATTACAGGCTGAGCCACTGAGCTCGGCTTAAGATTCCATTTTAAATATAAAACAATGATATACGTAACCTCCCAAGGTAACAGATGTAGGAAATGACATAAAGAATGTCAGCCTTATCTCTCTGGCATCTCCCATTAGAACAATTTCTTCCTCAACTCCTTTCCTCCCCTGAGTCTACCCTTCACAAACACCATTCAAAAATCTGTTAGGGTAACTCATCTCCTCACTCCCTGACTAAGGAGGCTTCAAGAGCTCCTTGCACCTCAGACTTGGGTGAACTCCTCAGACTGACACCAAGTCCTCCATGTCCAGTCCCTTCCTACCCACTTGCAGCCTTCCCTCTCACAACACTGGGCTCACCTCCTCCCAGCACAGAACCCACCGGCTGCTCCTCACACCCCCTCTACCTCCAAAGCCTGCTGAGCCCCTGCACATGACTCTCCAACCAAAAAGTCCTTCATGGTCAATGACCTGGCTGGTCCCTCAAATCCTACAGGGCCATCTCACAACTTGGCTCTGAAGACATCCTTGATGGAGCCAAGTCAGCTGAACCCTAGGGACCCCACAGCAGCAGCTCTCCACTCCTCCCAACTCTCCACACAGCAGGGCCAGTGCTGTTTTCCATGTCCTGAACTCTTGAGCACAACCTCTTGTGAGCTTCTGCATTCCCAGAGCCTGGAAATATATCCAGCTCATGGTAGTCATTAGCAATTGTCCATAGAGAAAAAGAGAAGGTAATCTGGTATTTTGAAGAGAAATCACTTCTGGAGGTGGGGTGAGCCTGCATATCTCCACTTCTATTCTTATTTTTATTTATATGAAAAAAGGGGGTAGGTGTGAAATTTTGTTACACGTACATAATATGAAGGTA
>NW_007028363.1:0-852 GCF_000164805.1 Carlito syrichta | reverse complement strand
ATCAATCAATCAATCAATCAATAGCTGGGTGTGCTGGCATGCACATGTAGTTTCCAGCTGCACTCCAGCCTGGGCAACACAGTGAGACTCAAATAAATAAATAAATAAAAGTCTGCCCGGGCTCAGTGGCTCAGCCTGTAATCCCGCGCCTTTGGGAGGCTGAAGTGAGTGGATTGCCTGAGCCCGCGGGTTCGAGACCTGCCTAGGCAGCGAGACCTCATCTCTACAATAAATCAAAAAAGCAGCCAGGCATGGGAGTGCATGCCTGTAATTCCGGCTACTCGGATGGCTGAGGTGGAAGGATCGCCGGAGCCCAGCAGGTCGAGGCTGCGGTGGCCGAGAACGGTCACTGCACTCCAGTCTGAGCGACTGAGTGAGACTCCAACTCAAAAAAAAACAAAAACAAAAACAAAAGTCTGTCTCTAAAGTCCAACATCTGGGCTTCCTCAGAGATAATTTCTATTGACTGCTTCTTTTTCTATGTATGTGCCATATTTCATTCCTTTGCATGCCTCAAAATTTTTTGTTAAAAACAATTTTTTTCAGCCATTTTTCTTGAAAAAATGAACACATCTTGGGTTGTTTGCAAATCTTTGGTCAATTTCCAGAGTTCTGAAAAAGTAGACTTAGATAATTTTTGCAGTTTTTCTAAGTACTTTTATGAAGTCCTTAAAAAAATTTTTTTTTAATTATATATATATATATATATATATATATATATATATATATATAATTCAATCATTTACTTATTTTTTGAGTCAGGATTCTACTCTGTCACCCAGACTAGAGTGTAGTGGCATGATCACGGCTTACTACATCCTTCTCAGCTCAGGCTGTTATGCCTCAGCCTCC
>NW_007028362.1:2984-3772 GCF_000164805.1 Carlito syrichta | reverse complement strand
CTTATTTCACCTAGCATAATGTCCTCAAAGTTTACTAATGTTGTAGCATGCCAGTATTTTCTTTTCTTTTAAGTTGAATAACATTCCTATTGTATGTATATACCACATTTTGTTTCATCCATTAATGGACACAAGTTACTTCCACTTCTTGGCTATTGTGAAGAAGGCTGCTATGAAGATGGATGTACAAATTTCTCTTTTAGACTTTCATTTATTTGGCACATATGCCCAGAAGTAGAGCGGCATGAAAATTCTGTGTTTAATTTCTTGAGGAATTGCCACATTGTTTTCCATAGTAGCTGTACCATTTTACACTCCCACCGACAATGTACAGTGCTCCAATTTCTCCTCATTTTTGGCACTACTTGCTATTTTCCGATTAGTTTTGTTGTTGTTTGCTAGTATGGCATGATTTCACCATGATTTCTGATTTTTTAAAAACATTCATCCTAGGTCAGGCATGGTGACTCAAGTCTATAATCTCAGCACCAGAGGCCACGAGTTCAAGATCAGCCTAGGCAACATAGTGACATTCTGTCTCTGTTCAATTTTTTTATATAAATAAGAAAAAACTAACAAACTTTCCTTTGATAGCAACAGCAGTGATTACCATTAGTTATGTACTTCACATGCAGGTAGTTCCCAATCCTTTACAATCTGGAACACTCACAGTCAGTCCTTCAGGTTTAACTATGAGAACTCTGAGGCTAGTAAGGCTGGTATCTTGCCAGCATTCCACAGCTAGGAAGGGGCAGGCCTGGGGTTTGAGCCCAAATATGACTAACTCC
>NW_007028362.1:0-688 GCF_000164805.1 Carlito syrichta | reverse complement strand
CCTGCCTATCTTTTACTCTATGGTTTTCAGTTGCTCGTCCACTATTTAAAGCAGCCATTGAGTATTTCCCTGTCTCTTCATCTTCTGACTATCTCATAGTGCCTTACTTTGAAAGAGTCTAGGCAACAAGTTTCCTGTGATGAAAAAAAGTTAGCTTCTCACTACAAGGCTCCAATGATTCCCCTCACTGCCACTGTACAATGCAGCATTTAGTATCAGGCACAAGGACACTGGAAGCTGACCTGAGGAGCCTTCCCACAGCCTCCCTAGAACCCGTTGTGGTGAGGGGCAGACTGATCCTTCATGACCTTAGCCTGTCCTTTCTCATCTATGTATATCTATTATGCATCCATTAAAAAAAAAAACCCAACTCTGATGGAGCTGGTCAAGCCGGCCTCAGAAGGACTGTCCCAGAAAGCATTTCCCCAACAATCTAGTGGAATGGGCCTGTCTACCAGATTTTGTTTTCATTTCTTTCTTTGTTTTTGTTTTGCATACAGATAGCTGTATGTATTTGCCCCTTCTTCTGGGGGTGGGATGGGAGGGGGTGGACTGCTCCCTGCAGGATTTCCCCCAACATATGCAGATTTGTACTCCTAATGATGTGTCTGACTCCCAGCAGGCACTCAAGATAGGTTTGCTAAACTGGATACTAAACAATAGCGGAAGCTTCATTAAGAAAACATTC
>NW_007028361.1:0-774 GCF_000164805.1 Carlito syrichta | reverse complement strand
TGGGAGCTGGAAGTACAAATCAAGGTTTTAACAGGCTTGGATTGTTCTGAGGGCTCTTTCCTTGGCTCATAGATGACTGCTTTCTTGTTATGATCCAGAAGGTCATTGTTGGGTCTGTGTGTTGTCTGTGTCTTAATCTCCTCTTCTTATAAGTTAACCAGTGACATTGGCTGTAGGTTCTATCCATATGATCTCATTTCACCTTAATTACCTGTGTTGTGCTTTACCTCTAACTTGGTCTGTTGGTCTCTCTGTCAAGGATGGCTATAAACCAACTGTCTGTAAGTTGCTATGAGAGCTCTGATGGGAGAGAGTTAAGTTTGGTTGTGCTGGTCAGGTGAGAGATAAAACCGAAATACTTAAAACAGAAGAGCTATATTATTTATAGATCTAAGAGAGAAGAAAGGTGCATATGTAGGCTGATAGAAAGTCTAGTTATCTGGGCACTCAAATAGAAGAGGGACAAGAGAGAAACAAGAAGAGAGGGAGAGAAGGAGAAAGAAAGAAAGAAGAAAGAAAGAAAGAAAGAAAGAAAGAAAGAAAGAAAGAAAGAAAGAAAGAAAGAAAGAAAGAAAGAAAGAAAGAAAGAAGAGAAGGTGAGAGAGATGGTGGAAGGAGAACAGCAAAGGGGAAAAGGGAGGGAGGAAGGGGGGGTAGAGAGAGAGAGAGAGAGAGAATAAAAACCTGTTGGACTATGCCTTTATTTAGGTGCTTGGGTGTCACCTTTTAGGCTTCCTATGGAAGGTTGTGGATTAGCTTTTTAAAGAAAGCACA
>NW_007028360.1:0-1141 GCF_000164805.1 Carlito syrichta | reverse complement strand
CCATAAATCTATCTCTGAAAATGAGTAAAAATAGTCAGGAAAGGTCATTTTAGATTCATCCAAGTGACTGTGTCGTGTTCTCTTCTGCACCAGATGTACGACACCCAATCATGACCTAACAGCCTTCCTGTTGATCAGTGTAGGCTCTCTTAGTCCTATGGCAAAGAACATTTGTCCTTGTTGACATAAGTTCTTTTTTATAAGAAACTCTATAGTCCACTCAGGGTTGTCTGTTACAAATGGCACAGAAGAGAAACTTTTACTAAGTGGGTTCGCCTCAAAACTCTTTCCAACTAAGTTTCTATAACGCTAAGAGAAACATTTGCTTTTGAAATTGTTCTGCTCCCTCTCAGATTGAAGAACAAAAAGAGAAGAGCAAATAGCAATTAATTTTTTTTTTTTTTTTTTTTTTGAGTTGGAGTCTCACTCTGTCGCCCAGACTGGAGTGCAGTGGCCGCTCCCGGCCACCGCAGCCTCGACCTGCTGGGCTCCGGCGATCCTTCCGTCTCAGCCTTCCGAGTAGCCAGAATTACAGGCATGCGCTACCACACCCGGCTGATTTTTTGATTTATTGTAGAGATGAGGTCTCGCTGCCCAGGCGGGTCTCGAACCCGCGGGCTCAGGCAATCCACTCACCTCAGCCTCCCAAAGGCGCGGGATTACAGGCTGAGCCACCGAGCCCGGCGCAAATAGCAATTTATTAAGCAACGAAAATGAGCAGGCACTGTGGTCGAGGCTTTTAAATAGATATTTCATTTAGCACTCATAACGGTTATGTGGTTAGTATTATCACTGTTTCTCTTTTGTAGAAGAATAAACAATTGTCTCAACATCACACAATCCCTAGGCACTCGCCACCAATCTAACTTCTAAGTCCTCTAAATTTTCAATAATCATCCCTTATCCTTCATCTATGAGGATAACTGAAAAATAATCTTATCTTTATAAATAATAATAACAATAAATCCTAGACAGGTAGAACTTGAGACAATGGGCTTACTTTCACCAAACTTAGACAATTCTGGGTAATAATGATTTAAGGAAAATCATTTTCTGAACTGTAAATACTATAAAACAAAATTCAAATGTAAAAAAGGTATTCAAAATTTAAATTTTCTGTCCTAAAATGATAAAGTCAGCA
>NW_007028359.1:0-746 GCF_000164805.1 Carlito syrichta | reverse complement strand
AAAAAAAAAAAAAAAAAAAGAGGCTGGGCTGTTGGCTCAGCTGTAATTCCGTGCTTTGGGAGGGCCAAGGTGAGTGGATTGCTGAGCCCGCGGGTTCGAGACCTGCCTGGGCAACTTGGTGAGACCTCATCTCTACAATAAATCAAAATTTAGCCGGGCGTGGTAGCGCACACCTGTAGTTCCAGCTACTTGGAAGGCTGAGCGGAAAGATTGCCGGAGCCCAGCAGGTCGAGGCCGCGGTAACCCAGAGCGGCCACTGCACTCCAGTCTGGGTGACAGAGTGAGACTCCAGCTCAAAAAAAAAATACTCAAAATGCAACTGGGCATGGTGGCTCATGCCTGTAATCCAAGCACTTTGGGAGGCAGAGGCAAGAGGATTACCTGAGTTCAGGGATTCAAGACCAGCTTGAACAACATGGTCAGACTTCACCTCTACAATAAATTTAAAAAACTGGCTGGGTATGGTAGTGCATACCTGTGGTTCCAGTTACTTAGAAGACTGACGTTGAAGGATCACTTGAGCCCATGAGTGTGCCACTGCACTCCAGCCTGGGTGACAGAGTAAAAACTCCAACTTAAATAAAAAAAAAAAAAGAATACTCAAAAGGGAGCTCTTACTCATCATTCAATGCTGTTTAATGCTGCTTAGACCCAACAAAGTGGTTGTATCCAGCTTGTGTCTTAAACCCTTAGGTCACCTTAATTTTCTCCTAGAGCAACAGTTGTATTTGCTTATAGGAGTAAAT
>NW_007028358.1:0-734 GCF_000164805.1 Carlito syrichta | reverse complement strand
GGCTAGCCAGCTAGCTAGCTAGGTAGTGTGCTAGTCAGTCAGTAGGCTAACCAGCTGGCTAGCTGGCTAAATCAGCTAGTTAAGAGAACTGGAAAGCCAACTGACAGGGTAAGTGGCTAGCTAGTTAAGTCAGCTAGATAGCTACCTGGCTAGCTAATAATGTCAGTGTGTTAAGTCAGCTGACTATCCAACTGTCTAGCTGCTTAAGTCAGCTAGTTTAGTCATCTGTCTAGCCAGCTGGTTAGTTAGGTAGCTAGCTAGATAAGTCAGCCTGCTAGCCAGCAGGCTAGCAGTTCAAGTCAGCTAGTTAAGTCAGCTGGCTAGCCTTCTGTCTAGGTAGGTAGTTAACTAGTTAAATGAACTGGCTACCCAGCATGCTAACTTAAGTCAGCTAGGTAAGTCAGCTGACTAGCCAGCTGGCTGTATAGGGAGTCAGCTAGTTAAGTCAGCTGGCTAGGCAGCAAACTAGCTGTTTAAGTCAGCTATTAGTGTCAGCTGGCAACCAGCTGGCTAGCTAGATAAGACAGCTCATTACGTCTGTTGGCTATCCCATTGATTATCTAGTTAATAACTAGTCAAGTCAGATGGCTATTCATCAGGCTAGCTGGTTATTTCAGGTAGCTAAATCAGCTGGTTAGCTAGGAAGCTAGCTATATAAGTCAGCTAGTTATGTCAGTTAGCTAGCTAGTTAATTCAGCTAGGTAAGTCAGCTGGCAAGCTAGATAGCTAGCTAG
>NW_007028357.1:0-640 GCF_000164805.1 Carlito syrichta | reverse complement strand
CTGGGCACTGCCCTCAAGAGCAGACTTCACTGAAGTCTGAAACGTCACACCAACCTATCTCCTAGGAGTTGAGTTGAGTGGCTCATTGACAAGCCCACGTGGCTTTTCCTGCCTCTGTGCTGTATGGTACTCTGAGAATTTCCAACAAAAAAGATGAAGCCAAAAAGACAAAGAGACCAATTACCTCTTTAATAAAGTCTACTCCCAAGACTTGCAATTGCCTTCCATTCCAAAAATAAAAAGTGACTTGTCTCATCTTCGCTCATCAGTCACAGTCTTGGAAAAAAGATTCAGGATTACACACACTTTGAGGCATACTGGCCTTTGTCACAAACCTTTGCAGAAATATTAGACATCAACCTGGTTTCCAAGTCTTCCCTTATGACTTTCTGTGAACAGGTGGTTATCTAATCAATTTTCATGACTGTAACCTCTTTAGGTAATCAACCTGCACTAACTTCCCCTTGAAGAGTGAAGACTCATCATTCACTCAATCATTGACTCAGCAAATAGTTTTGTGTAAAATAAAACAGAAAGATCCAAAGCAGAAGAATGGTCAGCTCACTGCACTCCAGCCTGCAACAGATTGGGACCCCAACTCAAAAAAATAAAAATAAAAATAAAAATAAATAAAAGAAAG
>NW_007028356.1:0-619 GCF_000164805.1 Carlito syrichta | reverse complement strand
AAGACAATGGAAAAAGACACCACAGTATTCAGGAAGCACTTCAGAAAAAGCTTTGGACTGCCCCTCCCTTCACAGGCCCAGAGTTCTGAGAGAAGAAAATGGTTTCTGGGACTAGGCCTAGTACACTGCCTCAAGATATTCCTCCCTGCATCTCAGCTGTTCTGGTTGGTGCATGGTGACTCCAGAAACCCCAGATTTAGCACCCATGACAGCTCTGGAAGACAGGTTATAAAACTTGGCAATGTCTGTGTGGTGATAATTCTGCAACCTTGCAGAAATCAAGAGCCTAGAAGGTTTGGAAACCTTCATTCAGATTTCAAAAATGTGATCATAAGCCTAAATATCAGGCAAAGAATTATTACAAGAGCAGAATCACCACAGAGAGCTCCTACTAGATCAATGATGAGGATAAGTGTGGGATTGGAGTGACCACGGAGAGCTCTCACTAGGGTAATATCTAGTGGAACCCTGGTTGTAGGACTGCCAATAAGACCCCAAAATTATAGAGCTTGCAGGGTGAAATGCCAGCATGAGAGAGCTAGGTGGACTAAGCCCAGCAGAGCTATAATAGTGAGACTGCCTGAGGCCTCAGAGACCTTTGCAGATATCAGAGTGCAGC
>NW_007028355.1:0-936 GCF_000164805.1 Carlito syrichta | reverse complement strand
AAAAATAACCCAAATAAAAATTCAACATATCAAACTATGTACATAGCATTTGCATTATATTAGGTATTATACGCAATCTAGACATGATGTACAGCACACAGGAGGATGCGTTTAGGTTCTCTGCAAATACTTCTTAATTTTATATGAGGGGCTCGAGCATCTCTGCAGGTTTGGGTATCCAAGGGGGTCCTGGATCCGTCTTCCATAGGTACCGAGGGAGGCTACTGTGCCGAGTAGTTATTGGTCTCTAATTGATTGCTCAGACTATCGTGTTTCTGGTTTTCAGTTGTAATAGTGATCATTTGAGTTAAGCATGAACAGAATTAAAATACTTATAAAATCCTTAGAGAGATTGTTTCACTTTATTAGGATACTGCAGTATTTGGGTGTTTTTTTTGTTTTGTTTTTGAGTTGGACTCTCACTGTGTCGCCCAGATTGGAGTGCAGTGGCCGCTCCAGGCCACCGCAGTCTCGACCTGCTGGGCTCTGGCGATCCTTCCGCCTCAGTCTGCCAAGTAGCCAGAATTACAGGCATACACTACCACACCCGGCTGATTTTTTTATTATTGTAGAGACGAGGTCTCACTGCCCAGGCGGGTCTCGAACCCGTGGGGTCAGGCAATCCACTCACTTCAGCCTTCGAAAGGCGTGGTAATACAGGCTGAGCCACCGAGTCGGCTTGGGTGTTGTTAATTAGCAGGCCTAGAGGTTATTTTGATATTGTTTACCAGTTAGCAGGGCCTACAACTTGCGCCCTCAGTATAAGTAACTGGTGCATCCCTAAGCTGTGTGTTTCTTCCAAGGCTTGGAAGGAGGTGATAACTCCTTACCTCAGGTCTCTCTAACTTTCAGCTGTATTTTTAACTTACTGCTGGTCTTCCTTTTTGTGAGTGTACCATCTTTATATTTTCTATGAATTGTGCTTATTTCAGTGGG
>NW_007028354.1:0-585 GCF_000164805.1 Carlito syrichta | reverse complement strand
CTGTTTTAACTAGTTATTAAACGAGTTAACTAACTGACTTAACTAGTTGGTTAACTGAGTTAGCTATGTGACCTAACTTGTTTGACGAGTCGGCTGACTAGCTAGCTGGTTTAACATGTTGGCTGACTACTCGACCAACTTGTTAGCTGGTAACAATTTGGCCGACTAATTGGCCGACTATTTAGCTTGCTTAAATAGTTGACTGACATGTTGGCCCCATAGTTAGTTCGGGTAAGTATTTGGCTGGGTAGTTTGCTCACCTAATTAGTCGGTTGACTAGTTGGCTGACTAGTTAGCTGACCTAACTACTGGGCCATCTATTTAGCTGCCCTAACTTGTTTCCTGAGAAGTTGACCCACTAGTCGGCTGATTGGTTTGCTGACTTAACTAGATGGCTGGCTAGTAGGCTGAAAGATTAACTAACTTAACTAGTCTGCTGGTGAGTGAGCAGACAGATGAGCTCACTTAGCTAGTTGGCCAGTGAGAGAGCCGACTTGTCAGCGAAGTAACTAGTGTGCTGGCGAGTGAACCGATGCATGCGCTGCCATAGCTAATCGACCGGCTAGTGAGCCAACCAGTGAGCTG
>NW_007028353.1:0-745 GCF_000164805.1 Carlito syrichta | reverse complement strand
GAGGTTTTACATTTAGGTCTCTGATCCCATTTGGAGTTAACCTTTGTGCATGGGGATAGATAAGGGTCCTGTTTCAATCTTCGGCATGTGGTCAACCAGTTTTCCCAGCACCATTTACTGAATAGGTTCTCTTCTCCCCACTGGTAGGTGGTGGGGGCTTTGTCGAAGATGAGTTGGTTGAGGAATTGAGGTTTTGCTTCTGGAATCTCAATTCTGCTCCATTGATCTATATACCTGTTCCTGTACCAATACCAAGCTGTTTTGATGATTGTAGCTTTATAGTAAAGTTTGAAGTCTGGTATTGTGATACCACCTGCTTTGTTTTTTTTACTGAGGATTGTTCTGGCTATTCTTGGACGTTTGTGTTTCCATATGAATTCCTGTGTTGTTTTTTCTAGGTCTGAGAAGAATGTTGTTGGTAATTTAATGGGTATTGCATTGAATTTGTAGATTGCCTTAGGTAAGATGGACATCTTCACAATGTTGATTCTTCCGATCCATGAGCATGGAATATTTTTCCACTTGTTCGTGTCAGCTTTGATTTCTTTGAGCAGTGTTTTGTAATTTTCATTATAAAGGTCTTTCACGTCTCTGGTTAGGAAGATGCCAAGGTATTTCATTTTTTTTGTGGCTATTGTGAATGGAATTGTGTTTTTTATTTGGGTTTCTGTTTGTTTATTATTGGTGTAGAGAAATGCGATTGTCTTTTGTACATTTATTTTGTATCCTGAGACTTTGCCAAAGG
>NW_007028352.1:0-764 GCF_000164805.1 Carlito syrichta | reverse complement strand
TTCCCGGGGAAAGAGCTTTTCAAAATGTGCAGCGCTCTTTAGGGGCTATCTATGTTATTCTCACTTGGTGCATCCTGCAACACATGAGTCTGAGTCTCGCGGTTTTCTTCTCATTTGGACTTCGGCTGTGCAGAGCGCCTCTGTTTGAACTAAGAGTTCTCTCATGGGACACGCTTTGCCCATGTGCAGCTCTACGCTGCCACCCAGGGGGCGATGGGAACCCCACAGTGGAGCAAGAAGGCATTACTTGGTGAATTCCCTGGGTGCATTCTGAAATGTTTCTCCCTTTCATATATTTGTGTGGGAGGATACACAATTGCTCTGCCAAACGCATTGACGGAAAAGAGCTGACTGCCTTGGTGGTGCTTGTTTGGAATGTCCGTCTCCCTTGGAAAGTGCTGTGTGAGAAGTGTGCTGCACTGTGAGGTTCTGGCACTGAGTGTGCGTGCTGTCATTCCTCCTTCCCACTTGTTCCCTTTCGTGTATCTTACGCTCTACAGGGTGACTGCTTTGGCGTGCGGCTTGTCAACCTCTCCCATGCGGGAATGCTCATCTCCCCTGTGCCACAATGAGGGATCTGAGACATTCACAGTTACTTGTGGGAAGGCATTATGTGTGACCCGGGGGAATTCTGAATTGCTCTTTCTTGACACCTTCTCCTGTCAGAGAAAGCAATGAGACTGTGGATTGCTGGTGGGAGTGGCCTTTCTTAGGCCTGGGGTGCACAGGCACCTTCCTGGCTTAAGTCTGTGCCCAATGTGTGC
>NW_007028351.1:0-735 GCF_000164805.1 Carlito syrichta | reverse complement strand
TTTGGCTCTTGGGCCAGCATGAGCTCCATGGAGCTCTTTTCACACCATTACACAGAAGAAGGTGTGAGGTCTAGGAGCTACGCCTGATCCAGTGAAGGCTGCTCTTGAGAGCAGTGCCCAGGAAAGGAGGGACCTGGAGCCATACCAGACTGACAGTCAGTCACCCTGGTGTCATGGAGCAAGTTCCGCGGAAGGACCATGACCGGAACGGGAAGCAGGAGGCAGTTAAGGAAGGATGTAGCTTCTGATAACAAATCTCCAATGTGATACGAAATTGGAGTTTGCAGATCGCACACAAATATTACATTAGAAAAGAGAAACGGGCAAGAATCATCTCTCCAATACATCCAAAAATTAGCCGGGCGCGGTAGCACGCGCCTGTATTTAGAGCTACTTAGAAGGCTGAAGTTGAAGGATCGCCGGAGCCCAGCGGGTCGAGGCTGCGGTGGCCGGGAGCGGCCACTGCACTCCAGTGTGGGCGACAGAGTGAGACTCCAGCTCCAAACCATAACAGAAAATAGCCAGGTTCCGTGACTCAGCCTGTAATCCTGCGATTGAGGAGGCTGCGGGGAGAGGACAACCTAAGCCCACGGGTTCGAGACCCACCTGGGCAACTTGGGGAGTCCTCCTCTCTACAATAAATCAAGAAATCAGCCGGGTGTGGACGCACATGCCTGGAATGCCAGCCCTCGGAAGGCTGAAGCGGAAGGATCAATGGAGCCCAGCAGGTCGAGA
>NW_007028350.1:0-1054 GCF_000164805.1 Carlito syrichta | reverse complement strand
GTGGCATTGTTACCATCCTTCTGACCACATATGGATTCCAGATCTTTAAGGAGCATTGTTGATATTTACTCCTCTGAATTATATTGTATAAAACATTAAAAGTGCAGCATACAAAACAAAAAGGTGTGCCAATGATGACCCTATGGTCTACATTTTTAGTGAAGATATCTGCATTAAATTTGAAGGGAGTTTGTTTAATATGATCAACCTCCAAAAGTACTTCAGATAAAGGCATACAGTTTTATTTTACGAGGTTATTTGAATTTGTGAACAATGATGAAATGTAGATGACATAAATCTGTAGGCCAGAAACTCAATTTTTTAGTACTTAAAATACAGAGAAAAAATACCACTACCTAAGAAAACCTGACATTGACAACACAATGGAAATAAAGATTAATGTAAAAAGAAAAAATGGCAAGAGGTCTCAGGTATTACTCGCAAAAGAAAACAATGGATCAGAGAAAAGAAGAAAAAACTAAATATATCAAAATATAGAATAAAAACATTATTTCAAGGGTACTGTCTCCTCTAAATATCTTACCCCTTAGGTTCAATATGTGGTAGATAGAATAGATTGTCTAATCTTATTTGCAAGAGAGAAATAAGGGCAGAGGTCTCATATATGCTAATTTAAGGTTCTGACAGTGGAATGACTTGCAATAATTTTTTCATTGCATTTCTTTCTCCCTGGTTTCTTGCCTTTCAGCAAGCAATACAAAGAAAGGTAGAGGAGATAGAAAAATGAGTTAGTCCAAGTTGACTGGATCATCTGCTTTGTCTAAAATTGTTAGCAGCAGAATTGTCAGAGCCCGCAGCCACTCCCAGTGGTCCCAGCAGATCTGGAGCCTCTCAGAGAGACTCCTAGGACAGCTGGAATGCTTGCCTCTCACGCACATGCACAGTAGCCACCACCACACAAACAGGCAGGAAGCTAACAGAAATCCTGAGCATTACATGTGTCAACCTATTTTTAGAACTCAGGTTTTCTTTAGAACACAAATTAACTTAATGTAGGTTATTCAAATATTTCTTTTTCTTTCTTTTTTTTTTT
>NW_007028349.1:0-1154 GCF_000164805.1 Carlito syrichta | reverse complement strand
AATGTATAATGTTGGAGAAATCATGAAGAAACAGGCATTACGTATGTTTATACTGTTAGAAGTGTGTGTTAGACTTTACAATTGTGAAACACTTTGGGGTTAGCCTACAGTATAGAAACTGCAATCTTAGGAATACATTTGAGAGAAGTCATCCCCTATGTAATGAAAAGACATGGACTATAATAGTTATGTCATCACAGTTTCATAGCTACGTTCTTACAACCATAGAAATGTTCATCCACAAGTTTGAAAAATATATTTGAGGTTTATCAGAAAATGACGAAAAATGAATAATGTACATTAACATGATTGCATGTAGAAAACCAAATTTTTATCAAAACCAAATTCATGCTTACCATGATATGACCTCATGTACTGCGATAAAAGAAGTAAAACAAGCTACTTTTTTGGAAATACATACAAATATGCTAAAATGAGTTTAAAATATAATACCCTGATAATTAAGTTAATATTTAGCTTCACCTAAATGCCAGAAATTTAGTTTCTTTAGCCAGATAGTAAGCATAAAAAGAACAAGTTTATTATGATTTTAGTATGCTTCCTCCATTAAAAACTTAAGGTTAAATGATTGCAAATTAGAGAATATAATTAAGAAACTTACACCCCTTTACTAATGAATATAGAAAAGGCCAAAATCACTTATGTTGCTATTTCTAACAATACGCAAAAATGTAGTGTTCAATTTAACTTGGTTTTTGCTAAGACTTTGTCATGCCTGTGTTCATCAGTGATATTTGTCTGTGGTTTTCTTTGTGTTTTCTTCGCGTGTGTCTGTCTTGTTTTGCTAAGAGAGTAGTTCTGGGCTCATATAGTCAGTTTGGAATTATTTCTGCTGCTTCAATTTTTGTGAAGAGTTTAAATTTAACTTATATTTCCTTTTCAACTGTTTAGGAAAATTCAGCTGTGAAGCCATCAGGCGCTAGGCTCTTTTTTTCTCCCTCTCTCTTTTCTTTATCTTGTTTTCTGCTTTGTTTTTTTTTGTTTTGTTTTTTGAGTTGGGGTCCCCCTCTGTTACAGGCTGAAGTGCAGTGCACTGACCATTCTTCTGCTTTGGATCCTCTGTTTTATTTTATACAAAACTATTTGCTGAGTCAAAGATTGAGTGAATGATGAGTCTTCACTCTTCTAGGGAA
>NW_007028347.1:0-946 GCF_000164805.1 Carlito syrichta | reverse complement strand
ACCCTACCTCCAACATTGGGAATCACATTTCAACAAGAGATTTGGAGGGGACAACTATTCAAACTATACCACTCTTCTAAACACTGTGCTAAGTTTTGAGAACAGATAAAGAATAAGATCTAAATCATGCTCTCAACAAACCTGTGGTCTAAATAGGGAGATGGATATGCATCAAAGTAGAGAAAGTGCTAGATGTATGGTAAGTGCTAGATGTATGGTAAGTGCTAGGGTCGTGTCTTTCCAAAAATGGTTCAACATCGCCATTCTTATATACTTTTCTAGAACCTGAAATCACCCATCATGAGAGAGAGCCTAACTCCCCTGCCTTTAAATCTGGGCAGGGTAGCTAGTGACTCACTTAGAGGTAAGAAAATGCAGCAGAAGTGACACTAGGTGGCTTCCAAGGCTGAGTCCTGCAGTCTTCTGCCTTTTCTTCTGGAATTCTCACTACTGAAGTCTGCAGCTGCCACATAAGCAAACAGACTGCCCTGTGGATGCCATGCTATGAGAAAACCCAAACTAGCCTATGCAGAGAATCCACATGGAAAGGCTCTGAGACCACATTAAAAGAGAGAGATGCTTAGCAGTTAACAGATGCTCCATACTCCCTCCTTTGCAGTTCCAGCTTCAGCCACCATTTAACTACAACCCATGAAGACAACAAGCTAGCTGCCCAGTTGGGGCCTTTCTGACTTTCTCAACTACAGAAGTCACAAGATTCAAGAAGGCTACCATTGTTAACCAGGACTAAGTTTTGTGGCAATTTACTGTGCAACAAAGGTAACTGAAATGAAGTCCCTGTAGGGAGAACACCATTTGCTTTGTCCACCAGTCATTATGAGCTCTGGTCTATAGTATGTATTTCACAAATATCTATCAAATTCTGTTGAATAGAGATAAGAGGTAGCTACATTGGTAACATAAAGGAATTCTGAGATCAAGGCAC
>NW_007028346.1:0-1531 GCF_000164805.1 Carlito syrichta | reverse complement strand
TCTTTGACTTCTTTCAGCAGAGATTTTCTCAAAAGAGATCATGTGTATGTTTTGTTATCTACACTACGTTTTCAACTTTTTGGGTGTCAATGCCAGTGGTATTACATTTTCAATTTCAATTTTTACTTGTCCATTGCTGGTGTATAAGAAAGTAATTGATTTTGCATATTGACTTATTTCCTGCTACCTTACTACAATCACTTATTTGTTTCAGAGATTTTTGCTTTTGTTTTTAATCTATTCTTTTGGATTTTCTACATATATATTTACGTCTTCTGTGAACAAAGCCAGTTTTATATCTTTCTTTCCATTCTGTAAATGTTTATTTTCTTTTCTTGGCTTATTGCATTAACTAGAACTTCTAGTGCAGTATTAAAAACGACTAGTGAGGGGACATTCTTGCCTTGCTCAAGATCTTAATGGAATATCTTCCTTTAGTTTCTCACCAATATATGTGATGCTGACAGTAGTTTTTTGTAGATATTTTTTGTCAAGTTGAATCATTGACCCTCTATTCCCAGTTTACTCAATAATTTTATTTTTATTATGATTAGGTGTTGGTTTTTGTCAAATGCTTTTTATGCATCTGTTGATATGTTTATGTGATCTATCTTCTTCAGTCTGTAGATATGGATTATATTAACTGATTTTCAAATGTTGATCCAGTCTTGCATTCTTGAGATAAATCCCACTTGGTCATCTTTTATAACCTTTTTATACATTGTTGGATTTGACTTACTAATATTTGGTTGAGGGTTTTTCAAACTATGTTAAAAGAGCAAATTTTCTGTGTTTTTTGTCATGTTTTTGTCTGGTTTTGATATTGGACAATGGTTGCTTCATAGAATAATTTAGGAAGTAATTCTTCTGTTTCTACCATCTAAAAGAGATTATGGAAAAGTGGCATAATTTATTTCTCAAATGTTTGATGGAACTTACCAGTGAACCTATCTGAGACTAATGCTTTGTATTTTGCAAGGCTATTAATTATTAATTTAATTTAATCTACATACAGTCAGTCTTCTGAGGGTCCTTTGTCTGCAGATCCAACAAATCACAGATCATAAATATCTGAAAAAGATATCAATAAAAATAAAAATGTAACAATATAACAACAAATTGAAAATGATACAACTATTTACATACCATTTACACATATTAATTATTATACATAATCTAGAGATATTTAAATTATTTGGAAGGTCATGCATAGATTATAAACAAATAGTACACCATTTTATTTAAAGGAATTGAGCATCCATGAAATTTGGTATTCATGGAAGTGTCCTTTAACCAGTCTCCCATGAATATTGAGGGACAACTGTTCATGTACACATTGTCTACTTCTTTTGTGTCTTGACAGATTGTCTCTTTCAAGGAATTGGCTCACTTCATCTAGGTTATCAAATGTGTGGACATAACATTGTTTGTAGCTTGCCCTCATTATCCTTTTAAGGTATATGAAATTTGTAGTGATATGCCCTCTTTTATTTTTTAGTAGTAATAAATTGTGTTCTACTTGTTAGTTAAT
>NW_007028345.1:0-946 GCF_000164805.1 Carlito syrichta | reverse complement strand
GCTACGATAGCCGGGAGCATGCTACTGCACTCCAGTCTGGGTGACACAGTGAGATTCCAACTCAAAAAGTAAATATATATATTCCATCATTTTTATGATCAAGCAAAATATGCAATTTCAAAATGAACTTGAAACCAGCCCAATTTCCCCATAGAACTGATATTTATGGCAACCTCTCTCTTTTGGATAAACATAAAATTGATGGTCGTGGTCTTAAGGCTTGAAAATTATATCCGTCTTATTCTTCTTCAGGAAACTGACCCTCATCCCAGATCATGTCAAGGAACTAAAATTTATCAGATCACCATACCCAGACAATGAGATAGCATACTCCTCATTCATCATGATTGTTTTAAAAATTATTAGTGTTTGCCATGATTGATTGAGTCTCACTTTTTAATTGAGGCACGATCTGATCACCACGAAATTAGTTTTGGCTCTCTGGAGTCATCATCATTATATAAGAAACACTGACTCCTGTGTAGCGGTCAAAGTACAAAAATAATTTGGCTCTTGTGCATGTGCCCAAAGTAATTAGTTATAAATAGATTTTATCTTCTCTTTGGCAAAGAGCAAAGCATAGCAGGGGTCTCAAAAGCATAGGGTAGCCAGGTAAAAAGTAGCTATGTTTTCTTGTGCAAATATGCCAAGTCTAGAAGGAAGGAGTGTGGGACTAAAATCCATCCAACACTCAGTCTGCAGGATCCAAAGAAAGTCACTTTTTCCAATTTGTTCAGAATCTTGTATAGTCTGACTGAAGCTAATGAACTATATGATCTTGGTAACATCTTAAAACTCTTTGAGTCCTGATTCCTTAAACTATAAAATAGAAATAACAATATTTAGTCTACAAAATGCATATTTATATATTACATATAAATTATAGATTTATATACATGTCTATTTTTATTCATAATTTTAGTGAAATTGACCTTTTTCCCAGATG
>NW_007028344.1:0-711 GCF_000164805.1 Carlito syrichta | reverse complement strand
TGGGGCAGGGACAAGTAGACTCGCTCTGGCGATCCTTGTGCTTCTCAGACAGAGGAGGAAGTAGACAGGCCAGAGAAAAAAGGTGATGGAGTCCAGGAGAGCACGGGGGAATTCGGGAAGGAGAGGAAAGAAAAGCTCCTTCGAGTGGAGAGGGAGACGGATGTGAAGCAGTGAGAGAGGCATGCAGATCGAGCCACCAGTGTGCTGTGTTCCCCCAGTCAGCCTGGCAAAGACAAAGTGATTACAGCTTAGGATAAATCGTGATCACAACAAAGTGATCACAGCATAGGACGCAAAACTCTCTTGATGTCGCCGCCCCAGGCTAGAATGGAACTCAAGTATATGCCCGCCCAAGGGTGTAGCATTTGTGCAATGGCAGTATAGTGATCACAACATAGTGATTACAGCATAGGACGCAAAACTCTCTTGATGTCGCCGCCCCGGGCTAGAATGGAACTCAAGTATATGCCCGCCCAAGGGTGTAGCATTTGTGCACATGGCAGTATAGTGATCACAACATAGTGATTACAGCATAGGACGCAAAACTCTCTTGATGTCGCCGCCCCGGGCTAGAATGGAACTCAAGTATATGCCCGCCCAAGGGTGTAGCATTTGTGCACGTGGCAGTATCTGCTATAGCAAGTAGGCAGGAAAGATCCAGATGTCCACTGCTGGGCTTGGTTGAATGAAATAACATTTGTATACCTAACC
>NW_007028343.1:0-1352 GCF_000164805.1 Carlito syrichta | reverse complement strand
TTCTTTAGGTGGCTTGTTAGGTTGTCAATTTCTGTTCCTTCCATTTTCCTCATGTGTGTTTGTAGGGATATAAATTCCCCTCTTATTACAGCTTTTAAGGCATCCCAGAGATTTTGGTAAGATGTTTCTTTATTTTCATTTGTTTCCAGGTATCTTTTGATCTCTATTTTGATGTCATCATTGACCCAGGAGTTATTTAGCATCATGCTGTTTAGTGTCCATGTCTTTGTGGGTTTTGGGGGGACTTTGTTGGTGTCAATGTTTATTTTTATTCCACTGTGGTCCGAAAAGGTGCATGGCAGAATTTCAGTCCTTTTAAATTTGCTTATACTTGATTTGTGTCCAATTATGTGGTCAATCTTAGAATATGTTCCATGTGGTGATGAGTAGAATGTGTATTCTGTGGTCTTTGGATGGAGTGTTCTGTAGGTATCAATTAAGTCCATTTGGTCCAAAGTTACATTGAGGTTCCGGATCTCCTTGCTGATTTTTTGTCCTGATGATCTGTCTAGGGTTGTGAGTGGGGTATTGAAGTCCCCAGTTATGATAGTGTTAGAGCCAATATCTTTCTTTAGTTTTCCAAGAAAGCTGCTTTATGAAAGTTGGCGCACCTATGTTGGGTGCATATATATTTAGAATAGATATTTCTTGTTGATGGATTGAGCCTTTTATCATTATGTAGTGGCCTTCTGTATTTTTCTTGATTTTTAATAGTTTGAAGGGTATTTTGTCTGAAATTAAGATGGCTACTCCTGCTTTTTTTTGTATTCCGTTCGCCTGGAAGTTTGTTTCCCATCCTCTTACTTTGAGTCTGTGGATGTCCTTTCTAGTGAGGTGAGTCTCTTGAAGGCAATAGATTGTTGCCTGATGATATTTTATCCATTTTGCCAATCTATGTCTTTTCAGTGGTGCATTTAGTCCGTTCACATTTAGGCTAATAATTGAAATGCAAGAGTTGATCCCTGTCATGAGGTTCTTACAGAGTTGTTCCTGTTTATACAAAGCCATTTTTATTTCATCTTTCTTCTCTGAATCTACCAATCTGTATACCTTTTATTTTATTTTCTGGTACTGATATACTAGGTAGGATTTACAGCATGATGTTGCATGGGAGTGTTGACAGGGACATCTTTTCTTCTTTCTTATGTGGGGAAGACATTCAGTTTTTCACCGTTAAGTATTATGTCAAATATTCTTTTATAGGTGTTCTTTCTCAAGCTGAGGAAGATCCCCATTAGCCCTGGTTTTCTGAGAGTTTTTATCATGATAGATGTCAGATTTCGTCAAATACTTTTTCTCCATCAATTGATATTATCATGTGGTTTTTTTATGCTTTAGTCTGTTGATGTGAT
>NW_007028342.1:0-811 GCF_000164805.1 Carlito syrichta | reverse complement strand
ACATAGGCAGTGAGTGACCCACAGATGAGCTGATATAACTGTCGGCCCAGCAAGTGAGTCGACTGCTCAGTTGACTTAACTATTTTGTCCATGAGTAAGCTGACTGTCAGCCGATTTAACTAATAAGCTGGCAAGTAAGCTGACTTGTCAGCTGATTTTAGTCAGATAGAAAGTGAGTCATATGGTCAGAAGAGTTAACTAGTCAGCAAGTCGACTGGTGGGCTGACTTAAGTAGTTGGCTAGCGAGCAAGACAACTAGTTAGCTGACCTGTTGTCCTGTGAGTGAGCCGATAATTCAGTTGACCTCTTAGCTGGTGAGTGAGCCAACTAGTTTGCTGACCAGTTTGCAGTTCAGTGAGCCGACTAATTAGTTGACCTGATGGAAAGGGAGTGAGCCAACTAGTTATCTGACCAGTTATCTGAGTTGCTAACTGACTAGTTAGCTAAATATCTAGCTGATTTGCTAGCTGACTTAACTAGCTAGCTGACTATCTAGCTGACATAACTAGATAGCAAACAAGCTATCTAACTCTCTAGCTTGCTGACTTAACTTGCTCGCTGAATAGTTAGGTGAGTTGCTAGCTGACTTATCTAGCTAGCTGGCTAGCTAGCTGATATAACTAACTGACTAGCTACTTTGCTGGATAGCAGGTTAGCCAGCTGACTTAATGAGTAGTTAACTGGTTCTCTAAAAGGGTAGCCAGCTGGCTTAACCAGCTAGCTACCTGGCTGGTTAACTGGTTAGGCAGCCAGCTAGCTAGCTAGTGGGCTGACCAGGTGGCTATCCAGTCAGCTTAAATAGCCATCCTGG
>NW_007028341.1:0-317 GCF_000164805.1 Carlito syrichta | reverse complement strand
CACTCTCTCTCGGGGTCTCTCTCGCGCTCTCCATCGAGCTTGTACAGGGCTTCGCGCCTGTACTGGGGCTCGCGCTCGCGCGCTCTCTCTCTCTCTCTCTCTCTCTCTGCCACACACACAGTCACTGGGATTTCAAAAATCTCTCAAGATTCATATTTTTAGCCGGGCTCGGTGGCTCAGCCTGTAATCCCGCGCCTTTGGGAGACTGAGGTGAGTGGATTGCCTGAGCCGGCGGTTCGAGACCCGCCGGGGCAACTTGGCGAGACCTCGTCTCTACAATAAATCAAAAATTAGCAGGGCGTGGTAGCATGCGCCTG
>NW_007028340.1:0-835 GCF_000164805.1 Carlito syrichta | reverse complement strand
ATGCTTCACGGGCTGAGCAAGAGTATCTCAAGATAGAAAAAGGTAAGTAATTTCAGCTCACTACAGTAAATTCTAGTCTTTCTGATTTTAAAGCCCAGGTTTGTGTTTGTTTCATTTGATTTATTTCTCCTTTTAAAAAATGCTTTTATTTTCCTAACTACAAAAATATTACATGCTGCGTTTTAAAAAATTGTAAAATTTAAAAGGCATAAAGGAGACATAGTGCTTATAATCCATCATCCAGAGGTAATTACTATATTTAAGTCCTGCTTTTTAGCCAGCCCTTTTTATTTAGATGTATAAAATGAATATTTTCCTGTGTGAGCATATTTTCTTTCACAGAATGATTTTTGTGACTACAATTAAATCCATGATTCATGTAGAATATATTCTGGTGTCACATGTGAGGTATGGCATCACATTTTTTTTCTTTTGATAACTTTGGTACCAGTGGTTTCCTTTTTTTTCCCCAGAGAGCTACCCTGTTGTCTCAACATCATCTAGTGAATAATCCAGCTTACCCACATTGATTTGAAGTTTCATATTTCCTCTATATATTTTATTCAGTTCCATTGCTCTGTTCATGTATAAGTAGCTATAGTGTTTTAAGTATTAAGGTTTTAAAAAAAACTTTTTAAAAATAGATGTAGGGATTACAAGTACAGTTTTGTTACATAGAGACATTGCATAGTGGTGAAGTCTGGGCTTTTAGTGTTTTCATCACCCAGACAGTGGTGTTTTTGTTTTCCTTTTGTTTGCATTTACCATTGATATCTTTGCCTGTCCTTTTCTTTTCAGTTTTTCTAAATGCTTTGTTCTGTGTATTGATTTCTTG
>NW_007028339.1:0-784 GCF_000164805.1 Carlito syrichta | reverse complement strand
TACACAAATAAGCATTTAGTCAAATAGTAATATATTGGTATATCTATACAATATTTAGGTCTTCAGTCTACACAATAATTATATAATAAATATCATTTAGAAATAATGCTATCCAGCCATACTTACTGAAATATTTATTATTATATATTCTAGTTGTTATTAACATTTAGCAATACTATTGATATTTAACTCCAGAAGTCATTGTGTCATTCTATAATTTTTTTTTAATTTTTAATTTTAAATATGTGGGGTACAATTCATGGTTAGGTATACAAATGCTCATTATACAGGTAATCTTATTGAAGAGGTGTGCCCAATTCCCCTGGAAGTTTCCCGCTACTGCCAATCCCTTTCTTACAATATTGCGATGGCTGTTTGAGGTCAACTTATGAGTGAGAGCATGTGATACTCAGTTCTTTGTTTCTGTGATAGATCACTTAGTATTATAGTATCTAAGTCCATTCAATTGCTGCAAAGTTCATAGTTTTGTCCTTCTTTATGACCGTGTATTATTCCATCATGTATGTATACCACATTTTTTTTTTAATCCAGTCCTTTTTCGGAGGACAGCATGGTTGGTTCCATGTTTTTGCTATTGCATATAATGCTGCAGTAAATATTCACATGCAGGTACCTTTATCTTAGAGTGATTTGAGTTCCTCCAGGTATACGCCCAGTAAGAGGATGGCAGGGTTGTGTGGGAGGTCAATTCTTAGACCTTTTAGGAATTGCCACACTGTTTTCCACAGAGACTATACTAGTTTACACTCCTATCAACAATGTG
>NW_007028338.1:0-652 GCF_000164805.1 Carlito syrichta | reverse complement strand
TACTGCTGGGATCACAGGCTTTCTATTTGATCGAAATCCTGGTTTCCTGCCTGGTCTTGAACTCTGGGCCAGAGGTGATTCTCCCACCATGGCATTCCCTAACCCAAAGATTTCTGGGTTTGACTGGGGTCGAAGTGAAGACTTGCTATGGTGTCCAGCCTGGTCTGGAACTCCTGGGCTCCGGCCATCTTCCCATCCCAGCCTCCCCAAGTGCCAAAGAAACAGAAGTGAGTCTCCCGGCTGTCCCTACTCCCCTGAAGGTTTGAGAGTTATGCTGTCCCTTTCCCCATGGCTGTATCTGGTTCGAGCTAGCAGTTCCATCCTGGGAAACAAGATGGGAGGAGGGGTGGGATTCCTCACAGATAAATGCCTATGCACCAGGCACTCCTCATGGGGAGGCATGGCAGGTAACACCAGTCACCCTCTCCAGTGTTCCAGGTCACTGGAAGAGAGCTAACCTCATGGTGGGTCTCCAAGAGGGGTGTGGAGGCCCAGCATGGGGGCTCACGCCTGTCTTCTTGGTATTCTGTGAGGGAGGCTGAGGTGAGAGGATGACCTGAGCCCCA
The DNA here is from genome assembly GCF_000164805.1 of Carlito syrichta. Classification (NCBI taxonomy): domain Eukaryota; kingdom Metazoa; phylum Chordata; class Mammalia; order Primates; family Tarsiidae; genus Carlito; species Carlito syrichta. The sequence goes on along the minus strand of NW_007028338.1, from coordinate 86 downwards.
GGGTTTGAGACCAACCCGGGCACCTTGCCCAGACCTCTTCACTAAAAGAAGCCAAAAAACGTGCCAAGCTTAGTGGTGCAGGCCTT
>NW_007028337.1:0-1104 GCF_000164805.1 Carlito syrichta | reverse complement strand
GTAGGTAAGGATTTGGAAAAAATGCTTCTACACTGAAGTGAACTAAAAAGTAGAGCAACATCTTTGGGAAACGGTGTGGCCGTTTCTAAAGGGACAAGAAATTGACTACCATGTGACTCAGTAATTCCCCTGTAGAGAATATACCTGGAGGAACTCAAATCATTTTACCAAAAAGATACCTGCACAAGTAAGTTTGTTGCAGCTCGAATCACAATTGCAAAAAAAAAAAAAAAATGGTACCAACCATGTTGCCCATCAAAGCTGCAATGGATAAAATAAACGTAGTATATACACACAATGGAATATATTGCAGCCATTAATAAGGACGGATATAAGGATGTGCAGAACATTTGATGGATATGAGGTAGGTCGTTCCCAGGGATTTATCACAGAAACAAAGAACAGAGTTCCATATGTTCATCCTCATGAGCTGAACTTGATCAATTATAGTGCTATAAGAAAGTGATTGACAGTAGTGGAAAACTGTTTATGGGGAGGGGTGAGATTGGCAGTGGAGGAAAACTGCTAAGGGATGGAGGGGCATACCTCATCAACCAGGGACCCTACATAATCAATGTATCCATATCTAACTCAATTATGCCCCACATTTTTTTTTTTTCATTAATCAGTAGTTTTTATTATGGTTTTGTGGGGTACAGTTAAGGGTAGGTGTACAATGACGTTTCATTCAGGCACCCTGTAGATAAGAAGTGTTTTCCCATCCCCCGACAGATATTTGCTACTGTTAATCCCATCCCCCTCCCCCCCGTAGTTTCCCAGTACCATCCGTCATTTTCTCATAGTATTGCATTGGATGTTCAAGGTCCATTATATGAGTGAGAACATGTGATATTCGGATTTTTGTTTTTGTGAGAGGTCACTCAGTATTATAGACTCTAGTTCCATCCAGGTTGCAGCGAAATTCATGATTTTGTTCTTTTTTATGGCTGCGTAGTATTCCATCGTGTATATGTACCACATTTTTTTAATCCAGTCCTCTTTTGATGGGCAGCATGGTTGTTTCCAGGTTCTTGCTATTGTGAACAATGCTGCGATAAACATACGTGTGCAGGTATCTTTTTTATAGAGTGATTTGTGTCTCAG
>NW_007028336.1:0-704 GCF_000164805.1 Carlito syrichta | reverse complement strand
TATAGATAAGACAGAGTAGCCTATGAGAAAGGAGGCCAAAGAAGAGACGGGGTCCAATTGTTTCAGGGCTGAAGAGTTTGACTTTGGTTTTAAGAGCAGTGAGGGCCCATGAGAGGTTTCCATCAGGGGAAGCCATTATCTTTGCTATGCTTTAGAACAATGGTCTGGCTGCTCTGTGGAGAATGGATTAGAGAGCGCAGGGGAGGGCATGTGGGATGGAGCCAGTCTGGGAGGCTGATGCAGCCGAATGGGCAAAGATGATCATGGTTGGCCACGGTGCCGGCTGGAGATAAAGAGAAATGGGGAGATTTAAACAGATTTTTGCGGAAGTGCTGTTCGGTCAGATGTAGCCCCTGTGGGAAGCCTCATGGCCACTTGTGCATGCTAGTTTACTCTGGAGCACCTTGCCTCTGCTCCCGTGGTGTCTCACCACACTTTTTACATAGGTGCTGAGTTCCAGTTTACTCATCTGTTTCCTCTCTGGGCTGGGAACTCTCTGCTTTGTTATTTCGTAGCTTCTCCCTAACACCAGAATGGTATTTGCCACATAGCAGGTGCATGATAGCTGTTTGTAAAATGGGTTGAATTGATCACTCACTGAACCACAAAGTTTCTTTTCTTTTCTTTTCTTTTGAGTTGGAGTCTCACTCTGTCGCCCAGCCTGGAGTGCAGTGCCCGCTCCCGGCCACGGCAGCCTCGACCTG
>NW_007028335.1:0-4980 GCF_000164805.1 Carlito syrichta | reverse complement strand
GAGGCTTCAGGGAAGAGTCTGTCTTGCTTTTTCATCCTCCAGGGGCTGCTTAATTCTGCTTGTGCTCCTTCCTTGCATCACTCCATCTGTTGCTTCTGTTGTTTTATTTTCATCTCTTTCTCAGTGACCAAATTTCCTTTCTGTGACTCCATAATAATCTCACTGTGATGGAATTATTCCCATCCAAATAATTCAGGATAATCCTCCCATCTCAAGATCCTAACTTCATCCCATCTGCATAGTCCCTTTTGTCATAAAAGGTAACATCTACAGGTTCCATAAATTATAACATGGATGTCTTTGGAAGTAATTTATTCAGTTTATCACCCTGCCTCTCTCACTCACCAGGATGTGGAGCTTTCCCCTGCACTGAGGTTCTCTGTTGCAAACAGCCTTTCTCAATGCTGTCTGTAAGGTCTTCCTCAAAGAATCTCACAGACTATTCCCACCGCTCTTTAGTCATTCTCTTCTTTACATTATGGGGCAACACTGGTATGTGTTGGCACCTTCTGGGGTAAGCAAGGCATCACAGCAGGTATGTGCCCAATATGAATTCAACTAAGCCCCCCATATGTAACATTTAACATTTCTAATGGCCACGTTGAACATGTAAAAAGAAACATGTGAAATTATCCTCAATAGTAGGTTTCATAGAAGTCAATTTGTTCAAGACATTTTCAATTAAACACGTAATCAACAAAAATGCAAAGAATTATTTTATATTCTTTGATTCATAATAAGGCTTTAAAATCCTGTATATATTATACTCTTGCAGGATCTCTGAAACTTGGACAGCCACATTTCAAGTACTTCAAGGCAATACGAGGTGAGAAGCTACTGTAGTGGACAGCACAGCTTTAGATGTCTGCGTGGAAGACTGAGGTGGGGAATCTAAGATGGAGGCTGGGGGAGGGTTTCTCAAGGATGTGGTGGCAGGTGATGAGAGCAGGGCCTGGCTGTGCAGAACTGAGTTTGTCCTGGCCACAGTGGCAGGTTCAGTGTCTTGGGGGAAGGTGGGAGGTTCACAGTAACAGACCTGGATTAGAGCCACACCTCTACTGTCTGATACTGAGAAGGTTCTATGTTTGGGGGAACTTCATTTCCCTGATCTCTGAGATGCTGTCCTCAAGAAGCTGAATGCCCTGGAGCATAAAAAAAACCCTCTACCCAGATGTGGTGTTGTACATGCCTGGGAGGGGTGAGCTTCTGTGATGATTATCTTTATTGTTCCCCAGCATACTCAGCATTTCAGTGGAACCTAGCATATAACAAGGGTTCAGTAAATATTTGCAGAATTAATGAAAAGCATAGTATTTGAACAGAGTTTCAGGCCCTGGCCCCAGCCATAGAGTCACCTTGTCATCCAGTTGTCACATTTTGAGCCCAGTCTCCATGCCAGACACTGTGTCAACTGCTTCCAATGAGTTATCTTTGAATCTTCCCTCAACTCTGAATGAGAGGAATTATTTCTATTTCCCCATGAATAAACGGAAGTTCAGAGAAGTGGTCACTTGGTGAAAACCCAAAGACCACAGGGGCCTGGCCATCAAGTCTCTGACCTATGACCCATAGGAACACAGTTACCCAGTCTTCTGAGGTTTTCCTCATGGAGACTCTGGCAACCAGTCCCCTGACCTTTAAGCCAAGGAGACAAACACAGAAACCTTGGTCAGGACTATAATTAACACAAACAAATCTGATGCAGTCTTGGCAGAAGCATCTATTTGTACTCAGATTGAAGTAGTGGCTAATTTCAGAAACCAGGGAGTCAGAGTGCCTGGCATGGAAGGTCAGCAGAGGCTCATCACCCAGACACGTAGCCCGTGCTGATGCAGACAGGCCACCTCACTGACTCTCTAGTCCTGCTCCCACAAAGCCAAAAAGAGAAAACTTATATTAACACACCCATGTATGTGTACACATAAGAAGGGCCTCCACACACCTTCCACATGCATAATCAAGCTGCAGCAGAAACACATATGGCAACTTCCCCCAAATCTGTCCTAGTCTATGTCCCAACATTCAGTTCCCAGGCCAACACCCTGAGCCACTTCTTTGATGCAGCTCTTGTATTCCAGGCCTCCCCATCAGTCCCCACAGCCTGTTTCTGAGCCTCCTGAGCTTCCTCCTACCTCTGCAGCCTCGAATTCCTGTACTCAGGGGATCATCCTGCCTCAACCTCCAAAGAAGCTGGGACTATAGGCCCATACCTTCACATCTTACTAAATTTCTTTTTCTCATTGCCTCAAGTGATCCTTTCATCTCAACTCCCAAAGTGCTGGGATTACAGACACAAGCTACAGCACCCAGCCACACATGCTGTCTGTGTACTTAGCTCATTTTTCCACATTCCTTCAGTTCTACTCTAAGATTGCTTTTCTGATATTTCATGATGGGCCTGTTGTCTCATTTAAGCCTTCCGTGGCTTCCCCATCCAAGGTCCAACCCTCTACCTATGCCTCCTTTATTGTAGCCCTGCCTATCTTTATTGCCCCTGTGTGGGATGGGTCTCTCTCCCTTGAACTGAGACCCCCAGGAAAGCAGTCTGTTACTATCTCGGTCATTGGGAGATGGAGCTCAGTAAATGTGGTGCTGAGAATAGAACTAGTGGATTAAATATCTCAAAAGTCTTATGGATACAAAACTTCTAGAAGCAAATATAAGGGCAAAGTCTTATGACATTAGATGTACTTTGGATGTGACACTGAGAATAAAGGCAACAAAGGAAAAATAAACAACAAGGAAATATCTACTTAAAAACTTGTGAGCATGATGGAATATTATGAAGCCACAAAGAAGGACAGAAATGATGAACTTCGCAGGACTTGGATGGACTTATAGTCTATGATACCGAGTAATCTATCACAGAAACAAAAAACTGCGTATCACATATTCTCACTCATAAGCGGATCTTGAACAACTACCGTAATATTTTAAGAAAGGGATTGGCAGGAAGGTGGGATTAATGGTGGTCAATATCTGTCTGGGGATGGGGAGACATCCCTTATCAACAAGGGTTCCTGAACAAAGCACATCTATATACCTAACCCTTAACTGTACCCCACAATACCAAAATTATATATATATATATATATATATATATATAAAAGAAATGAATTGGCAGTAGTGGGAAACTGCCAGGGGAGGGATGGCAGGATTGACAGCAGTGGGAAACTGCCTGGGGAGGGTTGGCAGGATTGGCAGCAATGGAAAACTTCCAGGAGAGGTGCACACCTCATCACCAAGGGTACCTGCATAATGAACATTTGTATACCTAATCCTGACTAGTACCCCACATACTCTAAGTAATAAATAAATAAATAAAATAAAAAGAACAAAGTACCACATGTTCTTACTCACAAGTAGACCCTGAATAATTATTATAGTACTATAAGAAAGAGACTGGCAGTAGTAGGAAACTACTGGGGGATGGGGCACACTTCATTGATAAGGGTACCTGATCTCAAACCTGGTGAAGTGTGGACCAAAGTGACGCCCAAACTTTACTTGTACAATGACCACTTGTATACGTAATCCTGAATTGTAGCCCACATCTTTCAAATAAAGTTCTTTTTTTTTTTGAGTTGGAGTCTCACTCTGTCGCCCGCTCCCGGCCACCGCAGCCTCGACCTGCTGGGCTCCGGCGATCCTTCCGCCTCAGCCCTCCAAGTAGCTGGAACTACAGGTGCGCACTACCACGCCTGGCTAATTTGTTGATTTATTGTAGAGATGAGGTCTCGCCAAGTTGCCCAGGTGGGTCTTGAACCCACGGGCTCAGTCAATCTACTCACCTCAGCCTCCCAAAGCGCGGGATTACATGCTGAGCCACCAAGCCCAGCTAAAATAAAATTTTTAAAAAGAGAAGTACTACGTGCTCATGGTAAAACTTTAAAAAATACAAAGCACAAAAATTTCCTTTTAGAAGGAAAGTCTTTTTCTTTTCTCAGCTCCTTTTAACTGTCTGTTAATTGTTTGGTGAATTTACTTTCTGACGTGTTTCCATGCTATTTATTTATTTGTTTTTTGAGTTGGAGTATCACTCTGTCACCCAGACTGGAGTGCAGTGGCAGCTTCTGGCCACCACAGCCTCGACCTCCTTTGTTCCGGCTGTCCTTCTGCCTCAGCCTTCCAAGTAGCTGGAACTACAGGTGCACGCTACCACGCCCAGCTAATTTTTTGATTTATTGTAGAGATGAGGTCTCACCAAGTTGCCCAGGAGGGTCTCAAACCCACAGGCTCAGTCAATTCACTCTCCTCTGCCTCTCAAGGTGCGGGATTACTGGCTGAGCCACCGAGCCCAACTGTTTCCATGCTATTTATAATGTTCTACAATCTATGTCTTTCAGATAACCCCCTATCATGAACATCAATATCAATATACATTTTTAGCAACCTCATAATATTCTACTGTGTGGATTTATATTTATTAAACTAGTCTCCTGTTGAACAATAACAACAAAAGAATGTGTGTGCAAAATGGAAATGAACAGGATGAAAAGGCAATCTGGGAAATGGGAGAAACTATTTGTAAATCATTTATCTGAAAAGAAGTTAATATTCAGAATATATGAAGAATCCCTATAATTTTTTTTAAGGTAATGAAATACCTATTTGTTTTTCTTTAAGAGACAGGGTCTTGCTCTGTCACTCAGTCTGGAGTGAAGTGACACAATCGTAATTAACTGAACCTCAAGCTCCTGCATTCATGTGATCCTTCTGCCTCTGCCCTCCAAGTCTTTGGGATTATAGGTGAGAGCCGGTACACTTGGTCTATAAATATCCAACTTAAAAACCAGCAACTAATATATGATTGACTAAGAAGCATATGAAAATATGCTCAACATCACTCATCATTGGAGAAATGCAAATTAAAATGATCTCAAACCCATTCAGATAGCTACTTTTAGAAAATCAGACAATAACAATTATTGGCCAGGATGCACAGCATTCCTGGGTAAGTAAAATGGTGCAGTCATTGTG
>NW_007028334.1:0-852 GCF_000164805.1 Carlito syrichta | reverse complement strand
TTCTTTATTTTTTAAATCTGTTTACTAAAGGTGTGATTATATCATAGATTTTATAGAAACCAATTTTCAATTTGATTTATTAATAATTACTTATGATCTCTATGTTATTAAATTTTATCTTTGTTTTCTATTTTTACTTTCCTTTTGGGAAGTGATTTGCCCACAAGACAAGATGTTTAGCTTATTTGTATCATTTTCTTTGCATTATTGAATGAACTTTTAAATTCTCAAAATACCAGTTAAATCTGTCTAAAAATTATGGAGGGTAAGATTACTATTTTTATTTCTTTCTAAATGGCATTTAAAAAATTAGGCAGTTACCCTTGCTGATGAGATATATCCCCTTTCCACAGGTAGATTCCCACTACTGCCAATCCATCTAATGCACTCCCCTTCTAAATGTTTTTTTTAATTTATCTTTTGAAGCAATTTAAAACCATGTCTTACTGAAAATGTGTAATGGAATTTTACACATAAAACTTTCAGTCATTTTTTATTTCTTATTCCAAATTTTATTGCAATATTCTTTATTTATATAATTTTTATGAAATTAATTTTTAAATTTTAATTGAAGTTGCCTTTGTCACCTTAAACATACTTCAGTTTCAGTTATTCATGTGCACATGAAGAAACATTCTGTATATTATATATGTGATAATTTGAGCTTATCAATGTTATTTTTCAGGTTTCCAGTGTTTCAGTTTATATTTTTCTACTTATCAACTAAATCTAATAATGTATATTGCTTTTTCTCTGATACATTGTAAAGAGTTATTATTAATTGCATTTTGGTTTATGACGGATATGTCCTCTTGTTTAATCATTTCTCTTAACATTTTGTATACTACTCTT
>NW_007028333.1:0-313 GCF_000164805.1 Carlito syrichta | reverse complement strand
AGCCACCAAGCCTGGCTAGAAGCAGTGATTCTTTTTTTTTTTTTTGAGTTGGAGTATCACTCTGTCACCCAGACTGGAGTGCAGTGGCCACTCCCGGCCACCGCAGCCTCGACCTGCTGGGTTCCAGCGATCCTTCCGCCTCAGCCTTCCAAGTAGCCGGAATTACAGGCGTATGCTACCACGCCCGGCTGATTTTTTGATTTATTGTGGAGATGAGGTCTTGCTGCCCAGGCGGGTCTCGAACCCGCGGGCTCAGGCAATCCACTCATCTCAGCCTCCCAAAGGTGCGGGATTACAGGCTGAGCCACCGAGC
>NW_007028332.1:0-873 GCF_000164805.1 Carlito syrichta | reverse complement strand
CCCTGGCTGAGGCAATCAGCGTGAGAACCCAAATCAGAGGATCCAGACAAGCAGAGAAAAACAGATCTGCTTAAACTGCCTTGCCATCTTCAGAGCAGAGACTTCCATTGCCTGCCCACTAGCAACAAACTTTACCTCATTTCTTAAGGCCAGGTATTGCAGCGTGCGGGGAAGTTTTGGGTCCCTGCTCCCTCCAGCTCTCTCCCCGGCCCGCACCTGGCACCGCAGGTCGCACAGGGAGGCTCTGAGCGCCCGCCCCTCAGAGACACCGGTTCCATTACTGGCTGAATACTCTGTAGGGTCCCAGTGGCACTCTCGTCATTTACAGCCTGCCTTTTGGAACTTTGGAGCTCTGGAACTCCGGGTCCACCCTGGCTGAGGCACACAGCGTGAGACCCCAAGCCAGAGGACCCAGACAAGCGGAGAAAAACAGACCTGCTTAAACTACCTTGCCATTCTCTAGGCAGAGACTTCCATTTCCCCGCCCACCTAGCAACAGACTTTACCTCAGCTCCTAAGGCAACAGTGTGAAACAGGAGACAAAGCCCCACCCCTATGCTGCAACGAAAAACAAAAGGGAGAGGCTGGAATCGGAGATCACAGAAGTGACTCTAGTCTGATCGCTTATTTTGACCTATGATTTTATCATTGAAACTGTTGGTCTAGATTACGTTTGGTGTTTACCTTCTGACTTATACTGTTTCTTGATTTTTTTGGCCTGTCTCTGTTTAGCTATCAGTATTCTTCAGGGAAACTTTCTTACCTGTCTTTTTTCACTTCTTCCCAGCCCTGTGTCTCTCTCTCACCTGATAGTTGGTATGTATATCTGTTTTCCTTCTTGCACTTCTCCCTTTCGCTTATTTGACTTATGAT
>NW_007028331.1:0-768 GCF_000164805.1 Carlito syrichta | reverse complement strand
CAAATGAAAGCAAGCATGATTGAAAGAGATGCAAAAGAAAGATGCCAAGTCCAATCTCTCTGGTTAAAATGGGAAACTGTGAGAATGACCGGCCTGAGTAAAATGAAACAAAAAGACATTTTCATATTTTTCAAACCTAAGTCAGCAAGTGCAGTCTCCTGTCACATAACAGAGAGAATAGAGTCTCCAATGAGGTGAGAAGAAGAATTGGAAACAAGAATAGAGAGAAGAGGAGATGGAGGTCCCATGGCCTCTCCCCCATCTGAACCTCATTTTCTCCTAGTACAGATGAAAAGCCAAACTGGGAAAAATTTTTAAAGCGGTTTATTCTGAGTCCATATGAGGACCACGGCCCAGAGTACAGCAATCTCAAGAGATTCTGAGAAAGTGTGCCTGACATAGCTTAGAGTTGGGTTAGATACAAATTAGAAAATCAGATTACGGGCAAATATATAAACCAATATGAATTAGGGAGTCAGATAATGAGTAATTTTAAAAATCAATACATGAAAAGTAACCATTAGATGAGCTCTAACATCTCTGAAGACAGGACATATTGACTAAGAAGTTTATAATTGATATTTGGAGTCAAAGATTTTCTGATTGGCAGTTAGTTTAAAGAGTTCAGCTTTGTCAGAAGATTTATGTCATTAGTAGAAAGGAACACTGAAACAAAAACAACAGGGTTTGTGGAATCCAAGGCCTTGTAATATAGCTGATGTCTCAGGAGTGGCAGCCCTCTGAACTCGGTGATACTATACCTGAGTC
>NW_007028330.1:0-736 GCF_000164805.1 Carlito syrichta | reverse complement strand
TAAGTCAGCTGGCTAGACAACTGGCTAGCTAGATAGGTAGCTAGTATTCAGCTGGATAGCCAGATGGCTAGCTATGTAGCAAGCTAGTATTCAACTGGTTAGAAAGCAGGCCACCCTGTTAAGACAGCTAATTAAGTCAGCTGGCTAGCCAACTGGCTGGCTAGTTATTGACCAAGTTAAGTATGTTGGCTAGCCAGCTGGCTAGTTACTAAATCAGCTAGATAAGTCAACTGGCTATCCAGGAGGCTAGAGAGCTAGAGCACTAGTTAAGTCAGCTGTCTATCCAACTGAATAACTGAATTAATTATCCAACTGAATAATTAACATAGTTAATTCAGCTAGTTTAGTCACCTGGTTGGCGAGTTGCCTAACTCGTTTATCAACTAGTTTAGTCAGGTGACTAAGCAGTTGGATAACTAGTTAAGTCACCTCGTTAAGTCAGTTGGCTAGCCATCTCCCTTGCTAGTTAAAAATCTAGTTAATTCAGATGGCTAGACAGCAGGCTAGCTAGCTATTTTCAGCTAATTTAGTCAGTTGCCTATCTAGGCAGCTAGCTAGTTAACTCAGCTAGTTATATCAGTTAGCTAACTTCTTATGTCAGCTAGTTATGTTGGCTTTCTAGGAAGGTAACTAGCTAGGTAGCTGGCTATTTATTTCAGCTAGTAAATTGAGCTGGCTAGCTAGGTAGCTAGCAAGTTAAGTCAGCTGGCTAGCTAGTTAAGTCAGGTAGTTAAGT
>NW_007028329.1:2140-3921 GCF_000164805.1 Carlito syrichta | reverse complement strand
CATGCTGGAACAAAAAATGCAAGTCTAGAGTATATTTTTATTTTAAAAAATATTCAATGTTTGTGATATTTTTATTCTTTTTAAAAAGTGGAAACAAAGATAGTATTTATTGATGTCTGAAAATTACCTTTTGTAAATCAGATGAAGGAAAATGCAAAGTTGATAAAATTTCATAATACTTAACTGAGGTAGCACAAGAGTGAAACCATTACATGGGGTGTCTTTGAAAGTGAATTGGTTTGGACATGGTTCCTTCAAAATTTTAGAAAGACACTTAACATATGTTTCTATATGCACATATGCAATTTTCATATATACATGTGTGTGTATGTGTATCTCACAACTAACGACTTTGTGTCACACAGACATTGCACCAAATTATGAATAAGGTTTACGCACAGGAACACTTAGCATTTCCAGGCACACATGAGTTTTCATAAACAAAAAAAATACCTAAAGTTTACCTAATTGATGTAGCAGGTACTAACTCAGACACATCCTGAATCCTTAACTAATTTCATTGTGTTAATTTAATTAAACTAGATTTCTCTATGTTTCAGAGAATAAGATTTCGACTGGAAAATTGAATGAGTCTGGAGAGAATACCCAATTGCTTCTTGAGAAGCAAGGGCTATTAATGTGATTCCTTTCTGTAAGGTGAAGGTTCTTCGGTCACTGTATGCAGATACAAACTGTGCAATTTGAATCAGTTTATGTACATAAGAAGGAGCTGTAGACAGGGTACTGGTATGAAACAGAACTTGGAGGAAATATGCCAGATATTGTAATAAAAATCACAATGCGTAGCCAAAGTCTGTCCAAGACAGACAGGACAGTATTATGTGTAATTAAAAGTGGGATTTGGAATAGAGTTAGGGTTTAATTTTTGTATCTGCTCCTCAATTCCCTATGTGTGTGTGTCTGTGTGTGATTTTCTATTCAGAATTAAGCACAATGGGGAACCGTAAAAATTCAAAACTCCAATAGGTTAGAATGTTCTCAGGACTTTAGAGGAGAGACATGTGGCAAACTTGAGAGAAATACAAATAACACCTCTGAAAAGGCAGTCTTCACTTCCAGATTCAGCAGCCCTGGACTGGGGTTGCTCTCTGATGACAAATTTCTCTGCAGGAGCTGAGTAAAGTGAAGAATGCCTGAAGTGTTTGATTCACTTCTGCTTCTGTGACAGAGGTAAATTTCTCATTCTCACCCAATTTTGTGTTAGATACTGGAGCATACAGAAGTACTAAAACAAGTTATCTATTATTTTCATTAGCATTTATTGATCACTTAACTACACAAGCCTGAACTAAGCTCTAGTATCAGGTATCATTCTTTCCACTATTCCTTTGTTAAGGCACACTTTTCACCATTTACAGAGAAAACAGCTTCAGGCAGGATCAGTTTCATGGCCATTCATATGTCTTTTAAGAAGCAGGGCTGGGATAAAGTTTAAGTATCTTTTTTATGCTTTGGAATCATGGGTTGTTACTCAACATCTAGTAAGCTTTGATGTGACATCTGATTAGAAAGAATGTAATTAGTGTACAGGATAGAGCATATATATTTTATTTTGTAAAAAAGTATAAAACTCAAATTTTCAATAATTCTCATGAATTTGCACTTAAAGAGGCTTGAAATTAACTTCTCATGCTCCTTGATTTCTTGCCACAGAAATCTTTGAAAAGCTTTCTTTTTAAAGAGGTGCTTTAAGTTTCAATTAGTTGCATGTTTTCCATAAACAAACTTATCTCAAGCTTTAGAGACTATTTTTTAAAAGC
>NW_007028329.1:0-751 GCF_000164805.1 Carlito syrichta | reverse complement strand
TCCTGCACCTTTGGGAAGCTGAGGTGAGTGGATTGCCTGATTCCACGGGTTTGAGACCCACCCAGGCAACTTGGTGAGACCTCATCTCTACAATAAATCAAAAAAAAATTAACCGGGTGTGGTATTAGCCGGGTGTGCACCTGTAGTTCCAGCTACTTGTAAGGCTGAGGTGGAAGGCTCGCCGGAGCCCAGCAGGTCGAGGCTGCGGTGGCCGGGAGCAGCCACTGCACTCCAGTCTGGGTGACAGAGTAAGACTCCAACTCAAAAAAAAAGACAGCAAAGTTTAAAAATCAGCAAAGTTAAATTATAGTGCTTATAGAAGCACAATTTAGGTGATACATCCATTTTAAAAATAGGCAAAGAGGGATTACAATAAAGTCACAACAGGGGCTACATTGGAGGTAGAGGAGGGGATGTGATCAGGATGAGGTCCTTGGACATGTCTTCTGGGATGGGTAACAAACATCTATCTCAACATAAGCTGCAGTTGCAATTTTGTAAGTCTACCTAATTCATTAAACCACACATACCCTTTGTGTGGTTTTATCTGTTTCACAATAAAAAGATTTTAAACTACATTTAATAAATATTGAGTGTAAAGAATACCTGAAACTCTAAAAAATATTAAACAAAGATGCATGTGAGTAGGTATAACTGGTACTTAGACTCATTGTAAAACTGTTTGAAATGCTTTTCTAACTACTTTCACTGCAGGTAATTTTCCTTTCTACATTTTCCTGTCAGAGAAACT
>NW_007028328.1:0-775 GCF_000164805.1 Carlito syrichta | reverse complement strand
TCGGCTGGCAGGATGACGAACCTCCCATGGAAGACAGGTGGACTAAAACGGGGCATCCCTAAAGAGTCGGCTGTCCAAGAAGTGTGGCTGTGGCAAAGTCGGTCATCACAGAGGTTTGGCACAGCCAGGGTTCTCCTGGAGAACCGAGGGGTCAAGGCACCTTGTGTAAGGATTTTTGGACCAGACAGAAAGCACTTGACCGGACAGTGGGTGGGAGCATGTTCGAGATTCCTGCCGGTTGAACAGGGCTTATTGCGGGGCAATAGACGTGAAAACTCTGAGGTTTACTGTTGCCCAACAGATATAGGAGTCCTTTAGAATCCGCTGTGGGCCAGCAGATGTGGGACCCCTGGGGTCCACTGTGGCCTGGCAGCTGTGGGATTCCTTAGTGGGGGGAGAGAGAGAGGAAGAGAAAGAGAATTTTACAGAAACCGCTGTGGGTTAGCAGACATGGGACCCCTGGGGCCTGCTGCAGCCTGGCAGCTGCGGAAGTTTTTAAAGTTTGAGAGAGATAAAGTCTTCCTTGAAGAGGAAGACTTTAGGGTCCATGGTGGTCATGAAGGCCGAGGTGGGATGTGTTCCCCCTCACCTGGGGGCCGGAGGGGCTGGATTTTAGGTCAGTTCCCTCCAGTGGCAAGTTTTAGGCTTTTTTGTTTGGGGGAGGGGGACTTACCTATCCAACAATCGCTGGGGTGGATGTGCAGAGACGAGGAAGCACCTGATCCGAGTCACGGCAACAATGAAAGGACTTCAGCGCCAGTAAAGACTCCACACC
>NW_007028327.1:0-773 GCF_000164805.1 Carlito syrichta | reverse complement strand
AGTTTTTCTTCCACAGTCACTGGATGCTAGAGTCCAGCATCTTAACTTTAGAAGCAAAGGCATAATGGGCAATCTAGTCTTTGTTTCTGTCCCTGTCCTCTCTTCTACTCCCCTGAATGGCTGCAGACTTGATTTGGTAAGAATATACCTTGTTATGTGTTCCCTTTTCTTCAATTCACTACGATCTTTCCTCTTTTGAACCAAAATTGAGCTGGGTGCTATGAGGCAACACAGTCCCACTGACTGGTTCAGTTCCTCTGAATAACAACATGAGGAAGCTTTCCACAGGAGCAAGGAGGATTTGTTAAGGCTACTAAATGTTACAAAGGACGGTTGGAGATGCGCTCCCGGTGCCAACACCAAGACAAAAGGCAAGGAATGAAATCACCATTAACAGCAAGGGATCCTGATGAAAGAGATGCTGAAATGGTAACCCTTCACTCGATCCACATCCTCCTAGCCAAGTCATGGCCCACTGCATAGGACAGTGGGTATGTGACTTCTACCTTTGAGCCTCTCTCTTCCACACCGAAAGGCACATTTCATAAACTCCTTCAATGTACTGTTGGAGAGCACGAATCTGCTAAACTGTGTTTGTTCACTTTTGAACTCAGGTTTAAATTGTTCACTTTTCAGTACATAATTTTACAAAAAGTGAAAAGTGTTGGAAAAACATGGGAGGAGGAAGACAGGTCAGAAAGAAGAAGATGAAGCATATATCTACGATGTTTTGATATCCCTTAGCTTAGATTCCCCCCATCTCCACAATTGTA
>NW_007028326.1:0-647 GCF_000164805.1 Carlito syrichta | reverse complement strand
CAAACCCCAATTCCTACTTGCCCACCCACAAGAATTTTCTGTACATTGAGGTCACCTGAATCGAAGTATTTTGTACCAATATACCTTTTGATTCTGGGGAATATGATTATGGTCGTAGATGGTCCCAGGAAACAAAAGGATTTCTAGGGCCAAATGCTTGATTACAACAAACAAGAGGATCAGAGAGATCCTGAGGATGTTTAATGACAGATTTAGCGAATCCACGGAGCAAGTAACTCTGAAAATGTAGGGACCCAGAAGCTGAGATTGCTGATTAAACCTTATCAAGGGGTCCTGTAGATTCCGGAAAATGAGAACTCCTAGAACCGGATTTCCTTTTAATTCTCAGTAAGATGCCCTGATTTTTCCTGTCGATTTGGATTCCAAATTCAGTATATCAAGAGACAGATGCCCAGAAGTTTAGTAGATTCGTGGATTCCATGACTCCTGGTTAACAGTAAAAGTACGTAGTAAACATTTGGCAAGTGCAAAACTCTTGACCCGTCTCAGAATAAAAAGAGAAACGGAAGGGGAAGGATTACACTGTTCACCTTACGACCAGAGTTACATCCAAATACGGCAAGAAGATTCTTTTTAACCTGGAATCTGGCTTTAGTAGTTCTGAGGAACCTAATGTACTTGGGTGC
>NW_007028325.1:0-715 GCF_000164805.1 Carlito syrichta | reverse complement strand
TATTCATATAATTAAAATAATATTTTATAATTTTATTAAAAGTACATGAGTTGATAAAGTATATGACTACTAATATCTATTATTCATTTTATGAATGTATTGAAAACTACTGTGCTATACCTTTAACATAGCCAAGTTAAAATTGTAACATATGATTCAGAACTTCACATAACCTAATCTCACTCATAAATTACTCATGGAAATATTTCACTGAGGAAAAGGGAACTTCTTACAAGTGATCTGTAAGGGAAAGTTGAAATCCAGCCACACCATAAATATTTTTAACTATTGTAGTCAAAAAAATAATTGCCTAACTCTAAATTTATTCAGCACGGGTCATAGGAAGAATTGATTTAATTCTTGACATGACTTATTTCATCATTCGTTTTTATGGGGTTAGATTCAGTAGCCTAAGTTAGACTGTAAACACCCCCCCTATTTTTTATTTATTTTTTATTTTTTGAGTTGGAGTCTCACTCTGTCGCTCAGACTAGAGTGCAGTGGCCGCTTCCGGCTACTGCAGCCACGACCTGCTGGGCTCCGGCGATCCTTCCGCCTCAGCCTTCCAAGTAGCTGGAATTACAGGCATGTGCTACCACGCCCGGCTGATTTTTTATTTTATTTTATTGTAGAGATGAGGTCTCGCCAAGTTTCCCAGGCGGGTCTCGAACCCGCGGGCTCAGGCAATCCACTCACCTCAGCCTCCCAAAGCGCG
>NW_007028324.1:0-445 GCF_000164805.1 Carlito syrichta | reverse complement strand
TGTTCAGCAGTTTTTTACCTAAAACAGCATGATCCCCAAGCCCCACCCTCCCAATTTACCCCGATCTTACCAAGACTTTTTTTCTTTCCCCGATGAAAAGTTCTGCCAATGTGAAAGAGGTGAAATAAAACAAAGCGAAACAAAAAACAGCTGAAGCAATAAAAGGAACCAAAATTGATAAATTAAAAAACTATTCTGAGCAGTGGGAAAAGTGTCTTGATAGGTGCATCAAATGGAGAGTATTTTGAAGATGACTGAAGTTTAAACATGTAAGAATCAATACACAAATTTTCATAAATGGCTTCTGAGTTTGGGTCCTCCCTCATATACATATATATACTGATCGTGGTATACACTACTAGTACTGGTACAACCATGTATATAAAAGTGTGTGTGTGTATGTGTGTGTGTGTGTGTGTGTGTGTGTGTGTGTGTGTGTGTATAT
>NW_007028323.1:0-806 GCF_000164805.1 Carlito syrichta | reverse complement strand
CCTGACTTGTAGGCTTTGTTCTCTCTTGGGCCACTCCCAGCCTGTTGGGAGCCGGGCCACGGAGGCCCACTGAGTGTTAGGGATCAGGGAGGGCCGTGGACCTCGAGACCGCTAGGACGTGTTCGAGAGCCGTAGACCCCATTTTCCTCCCCATTTTGCCATGAAGCACAAGAACAACCTAAAGGAACTCTGCTGGCCTAAGCTGAAGACTCTGTGACTGTGACAGGCATAGCTGACTCTAGAAACCCATTGTTCCTGTTTCCCATAAACTGCGGTTTCGGCCTAGGTATTAGATATAATTCAAACTCAGGTCACATTTGGGAGCCTTTTATATGGTACAAGCATCTGTGTAAGATTTAAAAGAATATACTTAGGGAGAGCTGTTTGCAGCTTTTCAATGGTGAAGATGATTTTCGAGAGTGGCCCAGCACAGAGTTTGGGCCCAGCATGTACTTTGGACTGGGCTGCATTCTTTTGGGTCGGCTTTAGCTACAGTTAGTGTAAGGTCTCTTTTCTACCTATTATAGAAATTGAATTTATTTTATTCATAGAAGGTATTGTAGAATAGGGCATGCTACGAATCATGTTAGTTCATACATAATCAATCAGAATATTTTTAGGTTTAATAAGAATATAGTTAACTTTAAGAATTTTCATCGTCTCCACTTTCTACTATCGAAGTTTTTGCCTTAGTACATTTACAATTTACATTTTGGTTTTAGAAGCTTTGCTGCTGCTAATCAACTTTATATATTAGAATTAAGAATTGGAAAACTTTCATAGAAATTAGGATAGATATATAGGCT
>NW_007028322.1:0-483 GCF_000164805.1 Carlito syrichta | reverse complement strand
CACATGTGAAGGTCCCCCAAGCTTGGCACCTCACACCCACAACTCCCCCTATTGCTGCTTCTGCTTTGGTGCAGGAGTTCCCAAGGCTCCCTGGCTGCGTTCCTACCGGCTCTCCTCTCCAAGGTGTGAAATGTGCCTCAGGTAGGCTGACCCTCCGACTCTGCAACAAGGACCTTCTACCAAGATAGACAAGGGACACATCCCTCACCCAGGGACATTTCTTACCCACAATCCCATTTTTTCTGGATCTAAAGACAGTTGCCCTGTAAATACCACATACACAGTTGACAATCTCTGTACGATTCTGATGCTTTTGGAGCATGGGTATGGCTATGTGACCAAGACTGGGGCCAGGGGACATGACGGATGTTCACTGCCAGCCTCAAAATCACAGGCTCCAGCAATCCTCCCACCTCAGCCTCTGGAGTGCCTGGGGAGGATGAGCACCTTCAACCCCCTAACCCCCTGTTTGGATAGGTGTGG
>NW_007028321.1:0-820 GCF_000164805.1 Carlito syrichta | reverse complement strand
TGGCTAGCTATATAGCAAGCTAGTTAATTCAGTTGGCTAGCAAACAGGCCAGCTGTTTAAGTCAGCTAGTTATGTCAGCTGACTAGCCAGCTGGCAAGCTAGTGAGCTAGTTAAGTCAGTTGGCTAGCCAGCAGTCTACCTATGTAAGTCTGCTAGTTAAGTCAGCTGGCTAGCCAGCTAACTAGCTAGGTAGAGAGCTAGTTAAGTCAGCTGTATAGCCAACTGGCTATCTAGTTATGTCAGCTAGTTGAGTCAGCTGGCTCCCCACCTGGCTAGCTGGTTAAGTCAACAAGTTAAGTTAGCTGGCTAACCAGCTGGCTAGCTAGGCAGCAAGTTAGTTAAGTCAGCTGACTATCCAGTTGGCTAGCTACTTAAGTCAAGTTGTTAATTCAGCTGGCTTCCCAGCTCTCTAGCTAGGTAGCTAGCTAGTTTAGTTAGCTGGCTACCCAAATGGTTATCTGGTTAAATCAGATAGTTAATTAAGCTGGCCAGTCAGCAGGCTTGCTTGTTAAGTAACTTAGTTAAGCCAGCTGGCTAACCAGTTGGCTAGCTGGTTAAATCAGCTAGTTAAGTCAAATGGTCAGTCAGCTAGCTAGCTAGGTTGCTAGCTAGTTAAGTCAGCTAGTTAAGTCAGCATGCTAGCTCAGTAGCTATATAGTTAAGTCAGGTAGTTAAGTCAGCTGGCTAGCTAGTTAAGGCAGTTAGTTAAGTCAGTTGGCTAGCCAGCTGCCTATTTTAATAGCTATCTATTTACGTCACTGGCTAGCCAGCTGGGTAGCTAGTTAAGTTACCTAGTTAAGTCAGTTGGCTAGCCAGCTGA
>NW_007028320.1:0-802 GCF_000164805.1 Carlito syrichta | reverse complement strand
CCCGTGGGTTCGAGACCCTCCTGGGCAACTTGACATGCCCGCATCTCTACAATAAATTAAAAAAAAAAACTCGGCCGGCGTGGTAGCGCGCGCCTATAGTTCCAGCTACTTGGAAGGCTGAGGCGGAAGGATCGCTGGAGCCCAGCAGTCGAGGCTGCGGTGGCCGGGAGCAGCCACTGCACTCCAGTCTGGGCGAGAGTGAGACTCCAACTCAAAAATAAAAATAAAAAGGAATAAAGAAATAAAAATACACTGACAAAACATTGAAGTAAGAGCATGCTTATAAATATAAAAACAGGAAATTGACTTTTTATACAACAAAAATGCGAATTGATAGTCTTTACATAGTCAGGATTGTGTTTGATATGTGGCTCAGCCTGTAATCCCGTGCCTTTGGGAGGCTGAGGTGAGTGGATTGCCTGAGCCCGCGGGTTCGAGACCCGCCTGGGCAGACGAGACCTCATCTCTACAATAAAAATCAAAAAAATCAGCCGGGCGTGGTAGCACGAGCCTGTAATTCCGGCTACTCGGAAGGCTGAGGTGAAGGATCGCCGGAGGGCGACAGAGTGAGACTCCAACTCAAAAAAAAAAGCTCACACTTGATATGGAAGTGAAAACCTGTCAAACTGTTTATAATATGTTAATGTGAACTTAGAATAAATATAATAGGGTATCCGATGTCCCCTTTTCTAGTGTAGAAATATAGAGCCATGAAAAATATACATATGTGTGTGTCAAAAATTTTGCTTTTATGTGGTTTTTATGCATCTTGAATAATAACTCTGCCTAGAAATAACTGCAT
>NW_007028319.1:0-888 GCF_000164805.1 Carlito syrichta | reverse complement strand
CATTTCCAAATGCTGTCACATTGTGTGAAAACACCATACGTTTTATCCACATTGTGACTATTTTGTGAATACATATTTTGGAGTACATATGTGTGCATTTTTGTTTAGTATATAGTCTAGGTTTATAAGCTACATGGATTATTAGATGCTGCCCAACAGTTTTACAAAGTGATTGTAATAATTTTTATTTTAACCAGTTATGATTATTTCAATCGTTCTACATCCTCATTAGTACTTGTAATTTTGTGTAATTTTAATTTTAGCCATTCTCCTAATGTGCTTTGTAAAATAAAACAATATATATGGCAGAAAACATGATAGCAAACAAATCTTAAGCTATAGGTTGCAGAGACTATCAATCTTCAGTGAAATAAGTAAGTGCCTGGCATGGATGAGCATGATCCTTGTCCCCACACCTCCTTAACCCTCCCCATGGCTGAGCTTTCTAGACAGCAAGAAGAAGAGAAGATAATGTGAATGACACTATTTTAAACTCTGAGGTCCATTTTGGAGATTTCTAGAAGAAACACACATATTCACTTAGTGGCTTTTTTATGCATATCCTGATAATGTTGTCCGAAATCTGGCTCCTATCTTCAAAGAGCTCTGTAGCTGTGCTTGGTAGAATGGACTGAATCAGGGAGGACCTGAAACAGAGAGACCAGACCAAAAGGTGCTACACTTTTATAGACATATAAGGTCAGATGCTGAATTAGAGGAACACATTTTCAGGATAATATCATTTCAGTTTCTTCAAATTGAGTCTTCATCCTTGAAAATACAGACTCTTAACTTAAATTAATTTACTTCCTGGACTTTTACCCTGCACACAAATGTTTCAGCTTACAGAGATCTTAAAGAAGTCTTCGTGCATTTGACCCTCTACTC
>NW_007028318.1:0-783 GCF_000164805.1 Carlito syrichta | reverse complement strand
ACTGATAAGAAAACTTATACCAGGAGTGATCCCAGGAACAAATCCTCAAAAATGGAACTGGAGGAATGGTTTGGTCAACTTGGACTTGAATGCTGTGCAGAGCTCTTTATCAATGGGAAACTGGATTGTAGTAATCTATGCGGTGCCATCCTGATGAATCAGATTATTCCCTGTAGTTGATTGTGATGTTTGTGAGTCCTTCACTTGGTCATTAGGATAGGCACAATTACTATAATGGATGTGATGTGGATAGATTCTTAGGAATGCACTGGGTCCTTACAGACAGGAAATGAGAAGCTTGTGTCTTTAAATCCTCAGTTCAAGTCATGGTTAGAGAACCAGAGAACTATTAGAGCTTTAAAAGTACTTATCACTTATTTCTAATTAACAAGTGGAATATATTGATGGAAATCAAACACAGAACTTCATTGTGCAGACTGCAAAATTATTACATCAAGTAAATCCATAGCCTTACCAAGTCTCTCACTGAAAAGACATTAACTGCAAAAAAAAAAAAAAAGTGGAACTCTGAAACTTAGAATGGGACCATCTGTATGTCCCCAAACAGAATTGAGAATCTTAAGCCTCTGAGTCACACTAGCCTCCCTTGCAAGTGGAAAGTATCTTTCCTCTGTGTTTGAGAAGACAAGTGTTCCCTCGCTAGAAAACCATAGTGAACACACCTAAGGCAGTGGCCTTACAAGAGGATGGCCATCTTCTTAAAATCCACTCTCAAAACCCCTTTTTGTCTAAAGATCCATAACTAGGGTCAAATCACAACAT
>NW_007028317.1:0-736 GCF_000164805.1 Carlito syrichta | reverse complement strand
CCGAGAGTGTAGAGAGATTATTTAAGAGGCACTTGAGGGGGGAGTCGGCCGGAAGAGATGATGAGTTTCCCATGTTAGCAGTGGGGGCTGGTCAGGGCATCCCCTGGACAAGCGACCACTGAGGAACAGGAGGGTTACAATAAAGCCTGTTGTCACAGGTCATTATTGTAGACCCAGATTCTCCTGGAGAATCGAGGGGGTTAAGGGCAACCCGGTACCAGGATTTTTGATAAGAAAGTTACCCAAAACCGGATGGAGGGAAGGCTTAAAATCTCTAGCAGCCAAGGGAAAAGTGATAGGGGTCCGCTGTGGTCGTAAAGACCTAGGTGGGGTGTGGCTCCCCCCTTGCCCAGGGCCGAAGGAGCTGCTGGACAATCAACGGCCAGTTTCCCCAGTTGTCCCAGGCAAGGTTTTAGGTTTTCAGTGTGGGGACAGTTACCAATCCGAAGGCCAGTGGTGGATGTAGCGTTGGCATTCAGGAGAATGGGCGAAGGCCTTAAGGGGTGAGTCCCACCAGTGCCGGGATGGGGTCCTGCCTTGGGGCGAGAGAATCCCCATCTGAGTCACGGCACCAATGAAAGACGGTGGCGCACAGTGAGACTCAACACCCGTTAAGGCCAAGAGATTTTAATGGGACGAGTGCAGTGGTTACAGAACCTGAGAATCAGGCTGCAGCGTGGAGGCAGGGGTGTGGCAGGTTTTATAGAAATTTAAAGTGACCTGTTGGTTACCTATT
>NW_007028316.1:0-460 GCF_000164805.1 Carlito syrichta | reverse complement strand
GGGCCATTTAAAAAAATGCTTATTTGCCATGTGAATATCTTCTTTGATGAGGTGCTAAGACCTTTGGTCCAGCTTATTTTTTTTTTTTTTTTTGAGTTGGAGTCTCACTCTGTCGCCCAGACTGGAGTGCAGTGGCCGCTTCTGGCCACCGCAGCCTTGCCTGCTGGGCTCCGGCAATCCTTCCGCCTCAGCCTTCCGAGTAGCCGAAATTACAGGCGCGCGCTACCATGCCCGGCTGATTTTTTGATTTATTGTAGAGATGAGGTCTCGCTGCCCAGGCGGGTCTCGAACCCGCGGGCTCAGGCAATCCACTCATCTCAGCCTCCCAAAGGCACGGGACTACAGGCTGAGCCACCGAGCCCGGCTGGTCCAGTTTTTCAAATTACAAAGATGTGGGGAACAATTCAGGGTTAGGTATACAAACATTGATTATGCAGGTACCCTTGTTGATGAGGTGTGC
>NW_007028315.1:0-723 GCF_000164805.1 Carlito syrichta | reverse complement strand
TTTTCTAATATCTGGGGCAGCCTGATTAATAAAAGCCATTATAATAGCTGCCTTGTTTTCTGGCACTTCCGAGTTCATAGGAGTGTACCACCTGAAGGCTTCCATAATTCTTTCTAGGAAGGCAGCTGGACTTTCATCGTTATCTTGTCTAACATCATATACCCTGGCCAAATCGGTAGGCTTGCATGCCGCAGCCCTGAGACCCGCCATTCGAGTCTGGCGATAGACTCGGAGCCTCTCCTTACCTTCTGCCATGTTGAAGTCCCATGCAGGGTGGGACAAGGGAAAGACTGCATTGATGAAGTCCGGATTCTGGGTAGGCTGCCTGTCTTCTCCCAGAACCAATTTCCGGGCTTCCACCTGGATGCCTTCCCTTTCCTCCATGGTTAAAGAGAAACTTTAAAAGCATTTGACAATCATCCCAGGTGGGCTGGTGGGTAAAAAGAATACTTTCTAGTAGGTCAGTAAGATCTTTTGGATTATCAGAGAATTTAGCAGTTTGGGTCTTCCAATTGTATAAATCAGAGGTGGAGAACGGCCAATAGTGCAGGGGTTGTTCTCCAGTTTCATCTGGGGGCCTGAGTGCGCAGAGGGTGAGCATGGTGTAGTCTGCAGGTCCCTTATCCAGAGCTGGGGCTTCCCGAGTGGTGCGCCCCCGCATCCCCACCGCTGGTCCATGCTGAGGCTCCTCCACTTTGTGGCACAGGAGCCAGTTCCCCAGCA
>NW_007028314.1:0-491 GCF_000164805.1 Carlito syrichta | reverse complement strand
TTTTTTTTAATCAATATTTTTTATTATGATGTTGTGGGTACAGTTAAGGGTTAGGTATACAATTACGTTTCATTCAGGCACCCTGTTGATAAGCAGTGTTTCCCCATCCCCAGACAGATATTTGCTACTGTTAATCCCATCCCCCTTCTCCCCCCATAGTTTCCCAGTACCTTCAGTCATTTTCTTATAGTATTACGTTGGATGTTCAAGGTCCATTATACGAGTGAGAACATGTGATACTCGGATCTTTGTTTCTGTAAGAGGTCACTCAGTATTACAGACTCTAGTTCCATCCAGGTTGCTGCGAAATTCATGATTTTGTTCTTTTTTATGGCTGCGTAGTAGTCCATCATGTATATGTACCACATTTTTTTAATCCAGTCCTCTTTTGATGGGCAGCATGGTTGCTTCCAGGTTCTTGCTATTGTGAACAATGCTGCGATAACATACGTGTGCAGGTATCTTTTTTTATAGAGGGATTTGAGTTCTTC
>NW_007028313.1:0-656 GCF_000164805.1 Carlito syrichta | reverse complement strand
TGCCAGTGGAGCAACCCGAGGATGAAGGGACCCATGGGGAGGGAGCGACACCCTCCCTCCCCCGTGCCCATTTTTCAGTCTGTCAGCTTCCACCACTGTGTTTTTTGTGTTTGATTGTTGTGTAGTCTTTATTATTTCACGAGGTGGGTGTTACACCATTCCAGGGTCTGGGATGTTTCTCTGTTGGATGCAGAGTTCCCATGGGACCTAGCATCTTGATGAACTGTATTCAGCCAGGAGAGGAGCAGAGGGGCTGGAAGGGACCCACACATGAGGCCAGTGGTGAATTCACTGACTCAGCTAAGAAGGAGAGTGAGTAGTACCCTGATGGCTGAAAGAGTGAGTGCTGCGTGTGGCCACTTCACTCCCAAGGGTCCTGCTGATGTTCTGAATTACATACAGATAGACTAAAATAGTTTACTGATTTTTTTTCCTTCTGGTACAAATAATTTGAACACAATTTGAGAAAATACAAAAACTTACATGAGATAAATCATCCTTCCATTCAGATTTGACCCTTGTCTATATTCCTTTATTTTTGTTAGACATGTAAATATAATCACAAATAAAGATCATGTTTTATGTTCTGTTTTGTTTCCAGACTTTTTCAATCAAAATGATACCCTAAACATTTATTACATTATTTACTGTTCTTA
>NW_007028312.1:0-828 GCF_000164805.1 Carlito syrichta | reverse complement strand
GTTAAATAGCTAGCTATTTAATTCAGGTAGTTAGATCAGTTAGCTAACTAGCTAAGTCAACCAGTTAAGTCAACTACGTAAGTAGTTAAGTCAACTAAGTCAGCTAGTTAAGTCAGATTTCTAATTTAGTCAGCTGGTTAAGACATCTAGCTAGCTAGTGAGCTAATGGATTAAGTTATAGGTTGAGTTAGGTAGTTAGCTAGGTAACTAACGGTTTAAGTCAGCTGGTTGAGTCAGCAAGTTAGCTAGTTTGTAAACGGGTTGAGTCAGCTGGTTTAGTAGGTTAGCTAGCTAGTTAGCTAACGAGTTAAGTCAGCTGGATGAGTCAGCTAGCTAGATAGTTAGCTAACAAGTTAAGTGAGCTGGTTGTGTCAGCTAGGTAGCTCATTAGCTAATGAGTAAGTTAGACAATTGTCACCTAGCTAGCATGTTAGATAGCGAGTAAGCTAAATAGTTAGCTAGTTGGTTAAGTCAGCTAGCTAGCTAGGCAGTTAAATATTTAAGTCAGCTTTCTAGCAGGTAGCTAGCTAGTTAGCTAACTATTTAAGTCAGTTGGCAAGCTATGTAGCAAGCTAGTTAGCTAACTATTTAAGTCAGCTGTCTATCTATTTAGCTAGCTAATTAAGTCAGCTGGCTAGGCTGCTGGTTTGCTAGTTAGCGAGCTAGTTTTGTCAGTTGGTTAGCCAGCTGGATAGCTGGTTAATTCAGCTAGATAAGAGAACTGGCTTGCCAACTGTCAAGATAGGTACCTAGCTAGTTAAGTGAGCTAGATAGCTAAATGGCTAGCTAGTGATGTCAGCGAGTGATGTCAGCTGGTTAGACAACTGA
>NW_007028311.1:0-496 GCF_000164805.1 Carlito syrichta | reverse complement strand
CAGATCTGGATCTGCCTCCATGGTTCAGAGAGCTGTCGCCAGCATCTGATGCCACCGCTCACCAGGTGGACATGGTGCTCACCATGGAAACAGGGCCCACGGCGGAGGCTGAGCTTTCTTCAGTCCAGCAGGACGACCTTCCTGTTCCCGCTGGGCAGGGGGCATCTGCTCCAACCCAGTCTGGTTCCCCCGAAGAGGCTGAATCTCCCCCAGCCCAGCAAGACGCCCTGGCCGAGCCTCCTGAGGAGGCCGGCCCGTCTGCCAGCCAGCAGGAGGCCCCAGCTCAGCCTCCAATGCTCCCCGGTGAGCCGGAGGCCGCCCCGAGTCTCGAGCACGAGCAGCGCCCGGTGTCGCCCGGTGTTCCGACTGTGGAGCCTGTGGTGACTGTGACTCCCGAGGCCACGGAAACTCCAGGCCTGCAAGGAGGCCCAGCTCTGCCCGAGGAACGTCCTCCCCGCCCGCAGGAGAGCTCGCCTGCGTCTCAGGAGCCCCCTGG
>NW_007028310.1:0-3764 GCF_000164805.1 Carlito syrichta | reverse complement strand
CATTGTGTATATGTACCACATTTTAAAAATCCAGTCCTCTTTTGATGGACAGCACAGTTGATTCCATGATCTTGCTATTGTGAACAATGCTGCGATAAACATACGTGTGCAGGTATCTTTTTTATAGAGTGATTTGATTTGAGTTCTTCTGGGTATACTCCCAGTAGAGGGATTGCAGGGTCATGTGGAAGGTCAATTTTTAGAGCTTTAGGAATCACCACCCTGTTTTCCACAGAGGCTACACTAGTTGACACTCCCAACAACAATGTAGAAGTGTTCCCTTTTTGCCACATCTTCTCCAGCATCTGTTATTTTGTGAGTTATTGATAATGGGCGTTCTGATTGGAGTTAGGTGGTGTCTGAGTGTAGTTTTAATTTGCATTTCCTTGATGTCTAGTGAGGTTGAACCTTTCTTCATGTATCTGTTATGTCTTCTTTTGAGAAGTATCTGTTCATATCTTTTGCCTACTTTGTAGTGGGGTTATTTGTTTTTTTCTTTGAGTTCCTTGTAGACCCTAGATGTTAGGCCTTTGTCAGACATGGAGTTGGCAAATACTTTTTCTCAGTCTGTAGACTGTCTCTCTGCTCTCTGGATGGTTTCTCTGGCTTTGCAGAAGCTTGTCAGTTTAATGATGTCTCACTTGTCTATCTTATCTCTTATGGTCTGTGCGTTTTGGGTTTTACTCAGGAATTGGATGCCAGCACCAACTTCCATAAGGGTGTGTCCTGCATTTTCTAAAGTTCTTTTGTTTTGTTTTGTTTTTGAGTTGGAGTCTCACTCTGTTGCCCACACTGGAGTGCAGTGGCTGCTCCTGGCCACTGCAGCCTCAACCTGCTGGGCCTCCAGCGATCCTTCTGCCTCAGCCTTCCAATTAGCTGGAACTACAGGCTCGTGCTACCACACCCAGCTAATTTTTTGATTTATTATAGAGATGAGGTCTCACCAAGTTGCCCAGGTGGGTCTTGAACCTGTGGGCTCAGGTAATCCACTGACCTCAGCCTCCCAAGGCACGGAATTACAGGCTGAGCCACCAAGCCTGGCTTCTAAAGTTCTTATGGTTTGAGGTTTTACATTTAGGTCTCTGATCCATTTAGAGTTAATTTGTGTGCATGGGGATATATAGGGGTCTTGTATGAATCTTCTGCATGTGTCAGCCAGTTTTCCCAGCACCATTTACTGAATAGTTTCTACTCTGCCCAGTGGTGGAGGCTTTGTCGAAGATGAGTTCATTGAGAAATTGGGGTTTTGCTTCTGGAATCTCAATTCTATTCCATTGGTCTACAAGTCTATTCTTGTACCAATACCAAGCTGTTTTGATTATTGTAGCTTTATAGTAAAGTTTAAAGTCTGGTATTGTGATACTTCCTGTTTTTTTTTGTTGTTGTTGTTGTCTTTTTTTGCTGAGGATTGTTCTGGCTATTCTTGGTCATTTGTGTTTCCATATGAATTCCTGTATTGTTTTTTCTAGATCTGAGAAAAATGTTGCTGGCAATTTGATGAATATTGCATTCAATCTGTAGATTGCCTTAGGTAAGATGGACATCTTCACAATATTGATTCTTCCAATCAATGAGCATGGGATATTTTTCCTGTTGTTTGTGTCATCTTTGATTTCTTTGAGCAGTGTCTTGTAGTTTTCATTATAAAGGTCTTATACATCTCTGGTTAGGAAGATGCCAAGCTATTTCATTTTTTTTTTTTTTGTGGCATTAGGTGAATGGGATTGTGCTTTTTATTTGAGTTTCTGTTTGTTTACTATTGGTGTGAAGAAATCCAATTGTCTTTTGCACATTTATTTCATACCTGAGACTTTTCAAAAGTCCTTTATCAGTGCAAGGAAGCTTTTGACAGATTCTCTTGGGTTTTCAAGGCACACAGTCATGTCGTCTGGAAAGAGAGATAGCTTGACTTCCTCTTTTCCTATTTGGATACTCCTGATCGCCTTCTCTTTTCTGATTGCTCTATTCAGGACTTCCAATAGTACATTGAACAGGAAGGGTGAGAGTGGGCAACCTTCTCTTGTTCCTGTTTTCAGGGGATATGATTCTAATTTTTGTTTGTTTAGGAGTATGCTGACAGTGGGTTTCTTGTAGATGGCTTTTATTATTTTGAGGGATGTTCCATGTATGCCTAGATGTTCAAGGGTTTTTATCAAGAAGAAGAACTGGATTTTATCAAAAGCTTTTTCTGCATCTAATGATATAATCATGTGTTTTTGCTTTGACATCTGTTGATGTATTTAATTACATTTATGGTCTCAAAAAAGTTGAACCAGTCTTGCGTTCCAGAGATGAAGCCTACTTGGTCAAGATGGATGATTTCTGAGATGTGTTGTTCAATCCGATTTGCTAGGATCTTGTTGAGAATTTTAGCATCTATGTTTTCCAAAGATATTGTCCTGTAGTTCTCTTTCTTTGTTGGGTCTTTACCTGGCTTGGGTATCAATGTGATGTTGGCTTCAAAAAATGATTTGGGAAGAGTTCCATCTTTCTCAATCACCTGGAATACTTTCAGTAGCATTAGTATGAGCTCCTTCTTTAATGTCTTATAGAATTCTGCTGGAAAGCCATCTGCTCCAGGGCTTTTTTTTGTAGGCAGTTTTCTTATGACATAGTCAATTTCCTTGATCGTTATTGTTCTATTTAGGATCTCAGTGTCATCTTTTTTTCACCTAGGCAGTTTGTGTGATGTCAGAAAGTCCTCCATTTCCTTAAGGTTTTCAAGTTTGTTTCCATACACGTGTACCTAGTAGTCTCTAATGATCTTTTGTTTTTCTTCAGGGTCAGATGTGACTTCATCTTTTGTGTTTCTGATTGTGGTTACTTGGGCATTTTCTCTCTTTTTCTTGGTCAGTGTAGCTAGGGACCATCAATCTTGTTTATCCTTTCAAAGAACCAGCTTTTTGTTTCATTGATTATTTTGTATTATCTTTTTGTCTTCTATATCCCAGAATAGGTTTTTATTTTGATGATCTGGATTCTTCTGCTGAAGTTAGGGTTTTGGTGGTCTTGCTTTTCCAGCTTCCTTAGGTGGCTTGTTAGGCTGTTAATTTGTGATCCTTTCATTTTCTTCATGTGCGATTGTAAAGATATGAATTACCCTCTTACTACAGCTTTCATGGCATCCCAGACATTTTGGTAAGATGTTTCTTCATTTTCATTTGTTTCCAGGTATCTTTTAATCTCTGTTTTGATTTCATCATTGACCCAGGAGTTGTTTAGCATCATGTTATTTAGTGTCCATGTCTTTGTGGGTTTGGGGGGAACCTTCTTGGTGTTAATGTTTATTTTTATTCAACTGTGGTCTGAGAAGGTGCATGGCAAAATTTCGGTCTTTTGGAATTTGTTTATGTTTGATTTATGGCCAAGTATGTGGTCGATATTAGAGTACGTTCCATGTGGTGATGAGTAGAATGTACATTCTGTGGTCGTTGGATGAAGTGTTCTGTAGGTATCAATAAAGTTCATTTGGTCAAGAGTCACATTGAGGTTTTGGATCTTGTTGCTGATTTTTTGTCATGATGATCTGTCTAGGGTTGTGAGTGGGGTTTTCAAGTCCCCAGCTATGATAGTGTTAAAGTCAAATGAAAGTTTGTGCTCCTATGTTGGGTGCATATATATTTAGGATAGTTATTTCTTGTTGATGGATTGAACCTTTTATCATTATGTAGTGGCCTTCTGTATCTTTTTTAATTTTTGGTAGCTTAAAGGGTATTTTGTCTGAGATTAAGATTGTGACTCCTACTTTCTTTTTGTTCCGTTCA
>NW_007028309.1:0-3538 GCF_000164805.1 Carlito syrichta | reverse complement strand
CAGGACAACAGCAGAGGCTCCTCCGAGCATCTTGAATTTTCAGAAGCGCCGGCCAGTGTCTCATCCTCCTGCCAGCCTTTCACGGTGGGCACAGGAGGCATGGCTAACTCCGTGAACTCATGGAGAAACTGAGGCCCAGAGAGGGAAAGGGATCTAATGAAAGCCACACAGAAAGTTAGAAGGGACGGTGCGGGCCTAGCGTGGTGGCTCACGCTTATAATCCCAGCACTTTGGGAGGCCAAGGTGAGAGGATTGGCTGAATCCGCGAGTTTGAGATCAGCCCAGGCAACTTGGCGAGACCTCATCTCTACAATGAATCCAAAAATTAACCAGACGTGGCGGCGCGCGCCTGTAGTTCCAGCTACTTGGAAGGCTGAGGCGGAAGGATCACCTGAGCCCAGCAGGTCGAGGCTGCTGTGGCCCTGAGCATGCCACTACACTCCAGCCTGGGAGACAGAGTGAGACTCCGATTCAAAAAAAAAAAAAAGGAAGAAAGAAGGGGTCTGGGCTCAGTGGCTCAGCCTGTAGTCCCAGCACTTTGGGAGGCCAAGGCGAGTGGATTGCCTGAGCCCGCAGGTTCAAGACCTGCCTGGGCAACTTGACAAGACCTTGTCTCTATAATAAATAATAATTTAAAAAATTAGCCGGGCTTGGTGGTGTGCACCTGTAGTTCCGGCTACTTGGAAGGCTGAGGCGGGAGGATTGCCGGAGCCCAGCAGGCTGACACTGGGGTGGCCATGAGCATGCCACTGCCCTCCAACCTGGGGCCATGGAGTGAGACTCCAACTCAAAAAAAGAGGAAGAAGAAGAAGGGAAGGTGCAACCTCAGGATGGATGGCCAGCAGGAGAGGGAGAGCTCTCTGAGTTTGGCAACAAGAAGTTGGGGTTCTCACCTCTCTGGAAAAGAAAAGAAAAAAATTTTTGCAATCTTTGTGGTGTCATTTTCATTCAAAGAGGACAGAAAGGAAGCTTGTCCCACACACAAAGCTCGGGTACCGCCTGCCTGGGAGCACTCCCTGAGGGGCCTGGGGCTGGTCTTGCCTCTCTCTGAACCTTGCTTGTCCCCTTAGCCCTCTCATCCCAGCAGAACCTCGTGACTTCAGCTCCAATCCATCCCCTTCTAGGACTGCAAAACGGAACTTGCCTTCCCTGCCCATGCCCTCCCGCTGCCCACAGAATCGGGTTACAGCCCCGTGGCTGGGCATCCCGGGCCTCCTCCCCGGGGCCTCTGCTGGCATCTGCCCCAGTCCCTGATCTCAATGACTCTGCTCTGTCCACTTGCCATCCCCAGAGGCACCTGGGTCTCCCGCATTTGCTTGTGCTGCTGCCTCTGTCTGGTGTACCCTGGATGGTTCCCTTTCTTGCCTGGTGACTTTCTTTGCAGCTCTCAAGGCCTGTTCCTCTAACTCAGCGTGTTCTCCGACCAGGCCCAGCTCACCCCAATTTCAGCAACACTCCCCCTCATCTAGCAGTTGCCCCAGCTTTCTGGTCTGCCCTTCCAGAGCGTTTGTTTCCCTGCCTTCCCGGAATGGACTCCAGACCTGTCTCTCTAGTTCAAATGAGTGTCAGGACCTCTTCTTATTCAGCCCTAGCACCCTGGCACCTGGTCCAGGACTTGGCATCCACTAAGAGCTTAGGAGATGGTTCTAAAGAGCCGGGCCTGGTGGCACGCGCTTATAGTTCCAACTACTTGAAAGGCTGAGGTGGAAATATCACTGGAGCCCAGCAGGTCGAGGCTGCGGCAGCCGTGAGTGTGCCATTGCACTCCAGCCTGGGTGAGAGAGTGAGACTCCAACTAAAAAAAACAAAAAGAAAGGATAGATAGATCGATAGATGGACAGACAAGAAACTATATGGCTAGATGGATGGATGGAGGGATATACAGATGGATAGAGGATGATGAATGGATGGGTGTGTGAACAGATGGACAGATGGGTGAATGGACGGATGGATGGATGGACAGATGGACAGATGGACGAAATAAGATGATGTGACAACATGAGTGAGAGCTTCAGCTCTGGGCTTCGACAGACTCAGGCTTGAGTGCCCTGGTGAGCACTAATGCCGTCATGCCTGGCGCTCCCCTTCTCTCCCTGGCTGCCCCAACATCCCCCCTGGAGATCCTTCACAGTGGGCCCTGCTCCAGGCTCTGCAGGGTGGGCAGGACGCCGAGAGGGATCAGAAGTGGATTCAGGGAGCTAAGAGAAGGGAGGTCAGAGGAACCTCAGGCCCAGCTTTCAGAAGACAGGTCTCGGCCGGGCTCGGTGGCTCAGTCTGTCATCCCAGCACTTTGGGAGGCCGAGGTGAGTGGATTGCCTGAGCCCAGGGGTTCGAGACTAGCCTGGGAAACTTGGCGAGACCTCGTTTCTACAAACAAATAAAAAATTAACTGGGCGTGTTATCGCATGCCTGTCGTTCCAGCTACTTGGAAGGCTGAGGCAGAAGGATCGCCGGAGCCCAGCAGGTCGAGGCTGCGGTGGCCTCCAGTCTGGGTGACAGAGTGAGACTCCAACTCAAAAAAGAAAACAGAAGACAGGCCTGAGTGGGGCCCTGGGAGGTCCTGAGCCCTCAGGGTAGTGCCAAGGAGGCATTTCCAAGCAAGAAGCTCCTGTGTCATGTCACCTAGGCATTTGGGGCAGAGGTTAGGCAGATGCCTAGGACCTAGAATTCTGCTTCAGCAAGCCGGAAGATGAATACTCCCCGCTTTCTCGGCCCTGTGCCTACAAGACCGTCCCCTTCCTGCAGCCTGGGCATCCATCCAGTTGGAAGCCCATGGGGCCAGCTCTGAATTGACTAGGCACTGGACTCCCTGATCTTAAGACTGCAGCCTTGGCCTCCAAGTCCCAAGTGGGAACAGCTGGAAGGGCCATGTCCCAGAGGCCAGGAATGTGTTTTAAGCAGTTTTCCACCTCAGTTTCCACCTGCAGTTTTGCAGACCCAGCTGGCAGGACAGAGCAGAGTAAGATCGAGCTGGAGTCCTGATAGTAGCAGGAAACTTGTCCGGCAGGTTTTCCTGCAGCCTCCAAGCCCCTGGGAACCAGGGGCCTGTACCCCCAGAGCCAGCAAGCCCTCTGGC
The DNA here is from genome assembly GCF_000164805.1 of Carlito syrichta. Taxonomy (NCBI): domain Eukaryota; kingdom Metazoa; phylum Chordata; class Mammalia; order Primates; family Tarsiidae; genus Carlito; species Carlito syrichta. The sequence goes on along the minus strand of NW_007028309.1, from coordinate 462 downwards.
TTCCCAGGCCAGAGCTAATGCCCGCTGGGGCCCCAGAAATGTCCCAATCATGGCAGCCACACATTGAACACACCAGAGGCCAACCATCCATAAAGTCAAATAATTCCCCATGGAGTCAGTCTACAGTAACTTCTCGGTGAGCTCACTCCTTCCTTAGCACCAGGACAGATGACTCTCTTCTGGCTGTGCCCGCCAGAGAGAGAAACACACAGATGTCAGAAACAGGTCTAACTCAGTTATCCCTCCCAACAATGTTGAACTGTGCACTGCCATGCAGAGGGGACACAGAGCAACCAGTGAAATCACTCCCCCAAGGCCGCTCCCGGCCACCGCAGTCTCGACCCGCTGGGCTCCGGCGATCCTTCCGCCTCAGCCTTCCGAGTGGTCAGAATTACAGGCGTGCGTTACCACGCCCGACTAATTTTTTGATTTATTGTAGAGATGAGGTCTCGCCTGCCCAGG
>NW_007028308.1:0-769 GCF_000164805.1 Carlito syrichta | reverse complement strand
TCCTTCCGCCTCAGCCTTCCAAGTAGCTGGAACTACAGGTGTGCGCCACCATGCCCGGCTGATTTTTTGATTTATTGTACAGATGAGGTCTCGCCTGCCCAGGCGGGTCTTGAACCTGCGGGCTCAGGCAATCCACTCACCTCATCCTCCCAAGGCATGGGATTACAGGCTGAGCCACCGAGCCTGGCTTAAATTATTTTTTGAAGTCTAGGGACAGGAGGGTCATGGGGTCATGACCGAGACACAGGCCTACACTTTCACTACCAAGTGCCTAAACATCTGGAACCTTCTCCTGAGAATCCTTGTGAACATTGCTATCTTCCTTGTTCTAGTGTTGATCATCTTAGTGTTTATTTGTTTTTTTATTTATGAGTTGGAGTCTCACTCTGTTGCCCAGGCTAGAGTACAATGGCTACCATGCCAGGGTAATTTTTTAATTTATTTGTTATAGAGACGAGGCCTCACCAAGTTGCCCAGGCTGTTCTCAAATCACTGAGCTCAGGAAATCCTCTCATCTTGGTCTCTTAAGTTGCTGGGATTACAGGTTTGAGCCACTTTGCCCAGCCTTCTTTGTGTTTCAATAGACAGAGGCACTATTGTGGCCATGATCTGCCCGTGGTGGGGCCCCATGTACTCTACTTGCCATTTCCTGCTCCTTTTCCCTGGCTACATCATACAGCAGCTTGTACTAACACCATTTTTCTATAATGGCAGTTAATAAGTGCCAGTGCTGGTATAAAATTACAAAAAAAAAAACACTAATGGAGCA
>NW_007028307.1:0-897 GCF_000164805.1 Carlito syrichta | reverse complement strand
TTCGATTTTGAAACAATGATTATGCAGGGTCCCTGGATGGTGAGGTTTGCCCCTCCCTCCCTTAACAATATAACTCCACAGCCCATCCCACCCCTACCCCAAAACAGTTTTCTACTACTGCCAATCACTTTCTTCTAGCACTCTAATCGATCAAGTGCAGCTCAGGAGGGAGAACATTTGGATCTCTATTCTTTGTTATAGTGATAATTCACGGAAAATGACCTAATTCATATTCATCAAGCTTTCTGCAAAATCCTTATACCTGTCACTTGTCAGGGATGCATAACATTCCATTTTGTGTATGTTCCACATTCATTTTATCCATTCCAGCTTTGAAGGCGACATGGTTGGTGTCAGGTTTTTTTCAAATGTGATTAGACCTGCAATAAGCATGCTTGTGCAGATATCTTTCTGTAGAAGATCTGAGTTCCTCCAGGTTTGTTCCCACCAGGGGAATTACAGGGTCACATGGTAGGTCAATTTCTTGTCCCTTTAGAAACCGCCACACTGATTTCCAAAGATGTTGCTCTACTTTTCAGTCCACATGCAGTGCAGAAGCATTTTTTTTCCCCCAAATCTTTTCCAGCATCTGATATTGTTTGTGTTATTAATGAAGGCCGTTCTTACAGGGGTTACGTGGTAGTTCAATGTGGTTTTCCTTTGCATTTCTTTGATGATGAGTGAGGCTGAGCACGTTTTCATGTGTATCCTGGCTTCCCACATCTCTTCTATTTGAAGTGTCCAATGTATTTTTGCCACTTTTTAACGGGATTGTTTGTCTCTTTTTCTGAGTGTTTGATTTTCTTGTAGCTCACAGATGTTATCACGTTGTCAGATACATAGCTGGAAGAATAGTCTGTCCCATTCGGGGGCTGTCTGCTTGCTATTTTGATGGTG
>NW_007028306.1:0-804 GCF_000164805.1 Carlito syrichta | reverse complement strand
CTTAACTAGCTCACTACCTAGCTAGCCAGCTGGCTATCAAGCTGACTTAAGTACCTGACATAACTAGTAGCAACCTAGCTAGATAGCTATATAGTTAGCCAGCTGACTTAAATAGTTATCTACCTAGCTAGCTACATAGCTAACAAGCTGACTTAAATAGTAAGCTTCCTTGCTAGCTAGCTGACTTAACCAACTAGATAAATAACTAGCTTAATCGTTATCTAACGTTCTAGCTAGGTGACTTAATCATCTGACTTATCTCGATAGCTAATGAGTTGGATAGCTGACCATCAAGCTGACTTAACTCGTTAGCTAACTAGCTGACCCTCTTTCTTGCCAGTTGAATTAACTAGCTTGCTACCTAGCTAGCCACCTGGCTATCCAGCTGAATTAGCTAGGTGACTTATATACCTAGCCAGCTGTCTAGCCAGCTGACTTAACTAGCAAGCTACATAACTAGCAAGCTGCCTTCTCAGCTGACTTAACTAGGTGACTTATCTAGCTAGCCAGCTGGCTAAACAGCTGACATAATTAGCTAGCAACCTAGATTATTAGCTGGGTAGCCAGCTGTCTTAACTAGCTGACTTAACTAGCTAGTCAGCTGGCCAGCTGACTTAATTGCCTAACTCCCTAGCTAGCCAGCTGACGTAAATACTGAAATAACTAGTGAGCCAGCTTGCTACCCATCTGATGTAACCAGCTTTTTAACTAGATAGCCAAATGGCTAGACACTGGCTTCACCAGCTGACTTAAATAGCTCACCAGCTGGTTAGCCAGTTGACTAAACTAGCTGACTTTACTAGC
>NW_007028305.1:0-890 GCF_000164805.1 Carlito syrichta | reverse complement strand
CAAAGCAGGGCAGCTAGTTAAGTTAGCTGGCTAGCAGTTGGTTAGCTAGATAGTTACATATTTAAGTCAGCTGGCCAGTCAGCTGGATACATAGGTAACTAGCTAGTTAGATCAGCTGGCTAGCCATCTGCCTATCTAGTGATGTCAGCTAGTTAAGTCACCTGGTTAGCCAGCTGGATAATGAGTTAAGTCATCTAGTTGAGTCAGCTGGCTAGCCAACTGGCTAGTTGGTTAAGTCAGCTAGTTAATTCAAGTGGCTAGCCATCTGGCTAGCTAGGTAGCTAGCAAGTTAAGTCAGCTGGCTGGCCAGCTGTCTAGCTTGTTAAGTCAGCTAGTTAAGTCAGCTGGCTAGCCACCTGTCTAGGTAGGTAGCTAGCCAATTAATTGAGCTGACTAGCCAGCTTGCTAGTTAGTTAAGTCAGAGAGTTAAGTAAGCTGGTTAGTCATCTGGCTCACTAGGTGGCTGGCAAGTAAAGCCAGTTGGCTAGCAGGATGGCTATCCAGTTAAGTCAGCAAGTTAAGACAACTGGTTAGGTGGCTGGTAAGTTAAGCCGGCTGGTTAGTAGGCTGGTCAGGTAGGTGGCCAGCTAGTTAAGCAGTCTGGTTAACCGGCTGAGCATCAGGGTGGCTGGATAATCCCGCTGGCTAGATAGCCAGCTGCCTAGCCAGCTAGCCAGCCAGGTAGCTATCTATTTAATAGAGCTGGCTAGCCATTTAGCCAACAATGTAGCCAGCTAGTTAAGTCAGTTGGCTAGCAAGCTAGCCAACTAGTTAGTCAGTTAGTTAAGTCACCTAGCTAGCCAGCTAACTAGTTAAGTGAGCTAGCAAGTCAGCTCATTATTCAGGTACCTAGTTAAGTCATATAGCCAGTCAGGTTGCTAGTCAGTTAG
>NW_007028304.1:0-1056 GCF_000164805.1 Carlito syrichta | reverse complement strand
ATGGCTCCAGGTCCCTCCTTTCCTGGGCACTGCCCTCAAGAGCAGCCTTCACTAAAGTCTGAAATGTCACACCAACCTATCTACTAGGAGTTGAGTTGAGTGGCTCATTGACAAGCCCACGTGGCTTTTCCTGCCTCTGTGCTGTATGGTACTCTGAGAATTTCCAACAAAAAAGATGAAGCCAAAAAGACAAAGAGACCAATTACCTCTTTAATAAAGTCTACTCCCAAGACTTGCAATTGCCTTCCATTCCAAAAATAAAAAGTGACTTGTCTCATCTTCGCTCATCAGTCACAGTCTTGGAAAAAAGATTCAGGATTACACACACTTTGAGGCAGACTGGCCTTTGTCACAAACCTTTGCAGAAATATTAGACATCAACCTGGTTTCCAAGTCTTCCCTTATGACTTTCTGTGAACAGGTGGTTATCTAATCCATTTTCATGACTGTAACCTCTTTAGGTAATCAACCTGCACTAACTTCCCCTTGAAGAGTGAAGACTCATCATTCACTCAATCGTTGACTCAGCAAATAGTTTTGTGTAAAATAAAACAGAAGGATCCAAAGCAGAAGAATGATCAGCTCACTGCACTCCAGCCTGCAACAGATTGGGACCCCAACTCAAAAAAATAAAAATAAATAAAAGAAAAGAGAGAGGGAGAAAAAGAAGCCTAGGGCCTGATGACTCCACAGCTGAATTTTTCCAAGCAGTTAAAAAACAAATATCAGTTTAATCCAAACTCTTCACAAAAATGGAAGAGGAGGGAATAATTCCCAACTGACTATATGAGGCCAGAATTACCCTGATAGCCAAACAAGACAGACACACACAAAGAAAAATCAACCAAAGAAAACCACAGGCAAATATTGCTGATGAACACAGGCATAACAAGACTTAGCAAAAAACCAATAAGTTAAATTCAACACTATATTTTTGCATATTGTTAGAAATAGCAATTGAATTGGATTTTGGCCTTTTCTATATTGATTAATAAAGGGGATAAGTTTCTTAATTATATTCTCTACTTTTGCAATCATAATAACCTTAATTTTTTA
>NW_007028303.1:0-910 GCF_000164805.1 Carlito syrichta | reverse complement strand
TTCAGCTACTTATTTCAGCTGCCTACCCAGCTGGCTAGCTAGTTAGTTAGCTACTTAAGTCAGCTGGCTATACAGCTGGCTAGCTAGTTAAGTCAGCTGGCTATCCAGCTGTCTAGCTAGTAAAGTCAGCTAGTTAAGTCAGTTGGCTAGATATCTGGTTAGCTAGATAAGTCAGCTAGTTAAGTCAGCTGGCCAGCCAGGTGGCTAGCTTGGTAGCTAGCTAGTTAAGTCAGTTGGCTAGCCAGTTGGCCAGCTTGTTAAGTCACCTAGTTAAGTCAGCTGTTTAACCAGATGGCTGGCTAGGTAGCTAACAAGTTAAGTCAGCTATTTAAGTCAGCTGTCTAGCGAGATTGTTAGCTAGGTAGGAATCTAGATAAATCAGGTGACTAGCAAACTAGCTAGCTAGTTCAGCCAGCAGGTTAAGTCAGTAGTTAACACAGCTGACTGAGTAGTTAGCTAGCTAGTTAAGTCAGCTAGTTAATTCAGCAAGCTAGCTAGCTTGTTAAGTCAGCTGGCTAGCTAGCTAGCTAGGTATCTAGCTAATTAAGTCAGCCATTTGAATCAGTTGGCTAGTTGGTAGCTAGCTAGTTATGTCAGCTAGTTAAATCAGCTGTCTGGCTAGTGAAGTCAGCTAGTTAAGTCAGCAGGGTAGGCAGCTGGCTAGTTAGGTAGCTAGGCAGTTAAATCAGCTGGTTAGCCAGCTGGCTATCTAGTTAAGTGAGCTAGTTAAGTCAGCAGCCTATCCAGCTGGCTAGCTAGGTAGAAAACTAGTTAATTCACCTGGCTAGGAAGCATACCATCTATATGAGTGAGCTAGTTATGTCAGCTGGCTAGCCAGTCGGCTAGCTAGGTAGCGAGCTAGTTACATCAGCTCACTAGATAGCTGGCTAGCAAATTAAGTCGACTAGTT
>NW_007028302.1:0-855 GCF_000164805.1 Carlito syrichta | reverse complement strand
CCTGATGATTAGTGAGGTTGGAGCATTTCTTCATGTGTTTGTTGGCTGCTTGAATGTCTTCTTTTGTGAAGTGTCTGTTCATATCTTTTGCCCATTTTATAATGGGGTTGTTTGTTTTTCTTCTTTTTCAGTATGTTTCAGTTCCTTGTAGATCCAGGATGTTAAGCCTTTTGTCAGACCTAGAGTTGGCAAATACTTTTTTCCCAGTCTGTAGGCTGTCTCCCTGCTCTCTTAATGGTTTCTTTGGCTTTGCAGAAGCTTGTCAGTTTAATAAGGTCCCACTTGTCTATCTTCTCTCTTAAGATCTGTGGGTTTCGGGTTTTGTACAGAAATTGGATGCCAGTTCCGATTTCCATGAGGGTATTTCCTTCCTTTTCTAAGGTTCTTATGGTTTGAGGTTTTACATTTAGGTCTCTGATCCATTTGGAGTTAACCTTTGTGCATAGGGATAGATAGGGGTCCTGTTTCAATCTTCTGCATGTGGTCAGCCAGTTTTCCCAGCACCATTTACTGAATAGGTTCTCCTCTCCCCAGTGGTAGGTGGTGGGGGCTTTGTTGAAGATGAGTTGGTTGAGAAATTGAGGTTTTGCTTCTGGAATCTCAATTCTGTTCCATTGATCTATATGCCTGTTCCTGTACCAATACCAAGCTGTTTTGATGATTGTAGCTTTATAGTAAAGTTTGAAGTCTGGTATTGTGATACCACCTGCTTTGTTTTTTTTGCTGAGGATTGTTCTGGCTATTCTTGGACGTTTGTGTTTCCATATGAATTCCTGTCTTGTTTTTCTAGGTCTGAGAAGAATGTTGTTGGTAATTTGATGGGTATTGCATTGAATTTGTAGATTGCCTTAGGTA
>NW_007028301.1:0-819 GCF_000164805.1 Carlito syrichta | reverse complement strand
ACCTCAGCCTCCCAAAGGCGCGGGATTACAGGCTGAGCCACCGAGCCCGGCTTGGTATTTCATTTTTTGTGTGTATATTGTGAATGGAATTGTGGTTTTTATTTGCATTTTTGTTTGTTTATTATTGGTGTAAAGAAATGTGATTATCTTTTACACATTTATTTTATATGCTGAGACTTTGCCAAGTCCTTTATCAGTGTAGAGATTTTTGACAGATTCCCTTGGGTTTTCGAGGTACACAATTATGTCATCTGCAAAGCAAGATAACTTGACTTCTTCTTTTGCTGTTTGGATATCCCTGATCACCTTCTCTTCTCTGATTGCTCTAGCCAGGACTTCTAATAGTATATTGAACAGGAGGGGTGAGAGTGGGCATCCTTGTCTTGTTCCAGTTTTCAGGGGAAATGGTTCCAATTTTTGTTCACTTAGGAGTCTGCTGGTTGTGGGTTTCTTGTAGGTGGCTTTAACTATTTTGAGGTATGTTCCCCATATGCATAGATGTTTGAGGGTTTTTTATCAAGAAGGGGTGCTGGATTTTATCAAAAGCTTTTTCTATATCTAATGATATAATCATGTGGTTTCTGTTTTGACATCTGCTGATGTATTTAATTTCATTTATGGTTTTATTAATGTTGAACCACCCTTGTATCCCAGGGATGAAGCCTACTTTGTCATGATGGATGATTTTTGAGATGTGTTGTTGAATCTGGTTTGCTAGGATCTTGTGGAGGATTTTAGCATCTATGTTCATCAAAGATATTGGCCTGTAGTTCTCTTTCTTTGTTGGGTCTTTACCTGGCTTGGGTATCACTGTGATGT
>NW_007028300.1:0-738 GCF_000164805.1 Carlito syrichta | reverse complement strand
CAGTTTCCCTAATGGTTTCGCCTGCGTTGTGTTAGATTATTATAATTTGGTGTTTTATGTTTAGGTCTTTGATTCATTTAGAGTTAATGTGCTTGGTGATAGATAGGGGTCCTGTTTCAATCTTGTGCATGTTGTCAGCCTTTTCCCAGCACTACATACTGAGTATGTTCTCCATTACCCAGTGGGTCTTGGAGGTTTCTTCAAAGATGAGTTGGTTGAGAATTTGAGGATTTCATTTTCTGTCCTGATCCATTGGCCTGTGGACCTATTCTTGTACCAATACCAGGCTGTGTTGATTACTGTAAACATATAGAAAATTTTGAAGTCTGAAACTTCGATAGCTCCTGCTTTGTTTCTTTTGATAAGATTTTTTTTGTGTATTCATGATTGTTTATGGTTTCAAATGAATTCTTTATTGTCATTTCCAGGTCGGAGAAGAATGATGTTAACTTAATGGTTATTTCATTGAATCTGTAGATTGACGAAAAGGCTAATTTTTACAGTAAAAGAGGTAAGTAAAGTCAGGGAAACAAGCATGTCAAATTGTCATTGATGACATCAGCCTCAGAACTTTGACATCAGGATAGGAGGGACCTTAACTACTGAGCAATCATTAGGCATCAAGCACTGTGTACAGTTATCTTCCAAATTTGTTAGCCATGGTGGATTTTATTCCCAAGAAGTGAAGAGAACCATGTGTTCACACCTATCCAAAAATGTTTCCTGCGATAAGTGACG
>NW_007028299.1:0-416 GCF_000164805.1 Carlito syrichta | reverse complement strand
TTTGAGTTAGAGTCTCACTCTGTCGCCCAGACTGGAGTGCAGTGGCCGCTCCCGGCCACCGCAGCCTCGACCTGCTGGGCTCCGGCCTTCCAGGTAACTGGAACTACAGGTGCGCGCTACCATGCCCGGCTAATTTTTTTATTTATTGTAAAGATGAGGTCTCACCTGCCCAGGCGGGTCTCGAACCCGCGGACTCAGGCAATCCACTCACCTCAGCCTCCCAAAGGTGCAGGATTACAGGCTGAGCCACCGAGCCCGGCTTCTTTTTTTTTTTTAGTCGGAGTCTCTCTCTGTCACCCAGACCGGAGTGCAGTGGCTGCTCCCGGCCACCGCAGCCTCGACCTGCTGGGCTCCGGCGATTCCTTCCACCTCAGCCTTCCGAGTAACTGGAACTACAGGTGCGCGCCACCACACCC
>NW_007028298.1:1547-2326 GCF_000164805.1 Carlito syrichta | reverse complement strand
TTGTTATTAGAGGCTTTGTCAAAGATAAGTTGGTTGAGGAATTGAGGGTTTGCTTCCAGAATCTCTATCCTGCTGCATTGGTCTATGTGCCTGTTCTTGTACAAATACCAGCCTGTTTTGATTACTGTAGCCTTATAGTAAAGTTTGAAGTCCAGAAGTGTGTATCTCCTGCTTTGATTATTTTGCTAAGAATTGTTTTGGCTATTTGTGGTCATTTATGTTTCCATATAAATTTCTGTATTGTCATTTCCAGGTATGAGAAGAATGATGTTGGTAACTTAATGAGTATTCCATTGAATCTGTAGATTGCCTTTGGTAGGTTGGACATATTAACAATGTTGATTCTTCCTATCCATGAGCATGGGATATTCTCCATTAATTTGTGTCATCTTGGATTTCTTTTTCTTTTTTTTTATTAATCAATATTTTTTATTATGGTTTTGTGGGGTACAGTTAAGGGTAAGGTGTACAATTACATTTCATTCAGGCACCCCGTTGATAAGAGGTGTTTTCCCATCCCCAGACAGATATTTGCTACTGCTAATCCCATCCCCCCCATAGTTTCCCAGTACCGTCAGTCATTTTCTTATAGTATTACATTGGATGTTCAAGGCCCATTATATGAGTGAGAACATGTGATATTCGGATCTTTGTTTCTGTGAGAGGTCACTCAGTATTATAGACTCTAGTTCCATCCAGGTTGCTGCAAAATTCATGATTTTGTTCTTTTTATGGCTGCGTAGTATTCCATCGTGTATTATGTACCACATTTTTTAATC
>NW_007028298.1:0-788 GCF_000164805.1 Carlito syrichta | reverse complement strand
TTCTTCATGTGTCTGTTGGCTGCTCAGATGGCCTCTTTGTGAAGTGTCTGTTCATATCTTTTGCCCATTTTATAATGGGGTTGTTTGTTTTTTTATTTTCAGCACGTTCTAGTTCCTTGTAGATCCAGGATGTTAAGCCTTTGTCAGACCTGGTGTTGGCAAATACTTTTTCCCAGTCTGTAGGCTGTCTCCATGCTCTCTTGATGGTTTCTTTGGCCTTGCAGAAGCTTGTCAGTTTAATAAGGTCCCACTTGTCTATCTTCTCTCTTATGACCTGTGGGTTTCGGGTTTTGTTCAGGAATTGGATGCCAGTTCCGATTTCCATGAGGATATTTCCTTCATTTTCTAAGGTTCTTATGGTTTAAGGTTTTACATTTAGGTCTCTGATCCATTTGGAGTTAACCTTTGTGTATGGGGATAGATAGGAGTCCTGTTTCAATCTTCTGCATGTGGTCAGCCAGTTTTCCCAGCACCATTTACTGAATAGGTTCTCCTCTTCCCAGTGGTAGGTGGTGGAGGCCTTGTCGAAGATGAGTTGGTTGAGAAATTGAGGTTTTGCTTCTGGAATCTCAATTCTATTCCATTGATCTATATGCCTGTTCCTATACCAATACCAAGCTGTTTTGATGATTGTAGCTTTATAGCAAAGTTTGAAGTCTGGTATTGTGATACCACCTGCTTTGTTTTTTTTTTTGCTGAGGATTGTTCTGGCTATTCTTGGACGTCTGTGTTTCCATATGAATTCCTGTGTTGTCTTTTCTAGGTCTGAGAAGAATGTTGCTGGTAAT
>NW_007028297.1:0-377 GCF_000164805.1 Carlito syrichta | reverse complement strand
TCCAATCCATTCCATTCGTTACACTCCATTCCTTTCCATTCCATTGCATTATGTTACTTCCCATTCCATTCTATTCCATTCCATTCCATTCCATTCCATTACTATCCATTCCATTCCATTCTATTCCATTGCATTTGGTTACTCTCCAATCCATTCCTTTCCATTCCATTCAATTTCGTTACTCTATAATCCATTCCATTCCATTTCATTCTTTTACCTTCTATTCCTATCCATTCCATTCCATTTCATTCCATTCCATTACACTCCATTCCATTCCGTAACTCTCCATTCCATTCCATTCCAATACTTTCCATTCCTTTTCTTTCCATTACTCTCCATTCCATTCCATTCCATTCCATTCCATTCCATTTCTTTCC
>NW_007028296.1:0-675 GCF_000164805.1 Carlito syrichta | reverse complement strand
TAAAAAGCTATACTAGTGCTTGGCACAAAGTAAATACTGGCTCATAAATGGTAACCATTGTCATTATTGCTTGTAAATAAAGTTTACACACATTTCTCCCATACCCAGCAACACTGGATTTTATTTACAATTTTGTTCTTATTATAGTACAGCAAGATCCAATTCTTTTAATTTGTGTGTCTCTGATTACTAGTGAAACTTAAAAATAAATTTTAGCCTTTTGTAATGTCTTACTCTGAATTATCTTTCATATCTCTTGACAGGTTTTCTGTTTGATTTGTCACTTTTTAAAGTGATTTGTAAGAGTTCTTTAAATATTTTGGCTAGTAATCCTGTCATCAGTTGCAGATATTTTTGTCCTATCAGTTGCTTATCTTTTAACATTGCTTAAGATATTTCTGATAGAAGTACTACTTTTCTGTGTTGTCAGATTTTTAAAAAATTTCACTAATCTTCTTTATTTCATTCTTCTCATTTCACTTTGCATTGCTCCATTGAAATTCTAACCTGTGTTTTGTTAAATCCAATGATCTCTTAGCAATGATCTCTTCTCAATTCTTTGTGAAAGATTCTTCTCTCTCAGATTCTATGCTATCACATTCACCTGCTTTCTTTCTGTTCTTGGCCTGTGTTATCCCACTCTTTCTCTGAATAGCAGTGTATGTGGGGCTGGAT
>NW_007028295.1:0-756 GCF_000164805.1 Carlito syrichta | reverse complement strand
TGCTGAATTTATTAGCTGAAATAACTAAGTAGCTACCTAGCTAGATAACTTTCTAGAAAGTCAACTTAAATAGCTAACTTAACAAGCTAGCTAGCTAACATAACTAGCTGCCTTAACAAGCTAGCTATCTAGGTAGCCAGTTGACTAAACTAGCCAAAATGACTATCTAGACTACTGTCTAGCCATCTGAATTAAATGGCTTTTTCACTAGCTAGGGAGATGACTTGCCAAGTGACTTTATGAGGTGACTTAACTAGTTATCCAGCTGGTTAGCCACCTGAATTAACTAGTTGATTAACGATCTAGGAACCTCACCAGCCAAGTGACTAAACTAGCTGACTTAACTATATATCCAGTTGGATAGCCAGCTGACATAACTAGCGCTCTAGCTCTCTAGCCACCTGGATAGCTAGCTGACTTAATTAGCTAGAAAGCTGACTAGCCAACTGACTTAACTAGGTCACTAATAGCCAGCCAGCTGGCTAGCCACCTAACTTAACTTGCTGTCTTAACTAGCTGGCCTGCTTTCTAGCCAGTTGAAATAACTAGCTTGCTTCATGCCTAGCCAGATGGCTGTCCAGCAGAATTACCTAGGTGACTTATCTGTCAAGCCAGCTGGCTAGACAGCTGATATAACTAGCTAGTTAGCTATCAAACTGGCTGGCCAGCTGACTTAAGTAGCTCTCTACCACTCTAGCCACCTGGATAACAAGTGACTTAACTAGCTGCCTTAAATAGCTAGCCAACTGGCTAGGA
>NW_007028294.1:0-629 GCF_000164805.1 Carlito syrichta | reverse complement strand
GCCACTGCACTCCAGTCTGGGCGACAGAGTGAGACTCCAACTCAAAAAAACCAAACCAAACCAAACCAAACCAAAACAAAACAAAAACATAGATGGGCTGCCAGGATCTACGCTTTATCACCTTATTATGTTGCCTCTATGTTAACTTGTTCAGTTGAATGTGCATCCACCCTAGTATCATCAATCTCTTGCAGGTCTTTGTTGAGTCTCTCGGCTACTCTTTGACTTAGCATTGCTGGCCTAGGGCAGTGTCTCATGCCTATAATCTCAGCCCTTTGGGAGGCCGAGATAAGAGGATTGCCTGAGACCACGGGTTCGAGACCAGCCTGGGCAATTTGGGGCGACCTTATCTCTACAATAAATCAAAAATTAGCCAGGCATGGTGGCACATGTCTGTAGTTCCAGTTACTTGGAAGGTAGAGTCGGAAGGATTGTTTGAGCCCAGTAGGTCAAGGTTGCAGTGGCCGTGAGTGTGCCACTGCCCTCCAGCCTGGGCGACAGAGTGAGACTCCAAATCAAAAAAAAAAAAAAAAAAAAAAGAGCATTGCTAATTGTTACACTGCCCAATAAATTATGCCGGAATATTCAGGAAATGCCCATATTTCCAAATCCTAGAATAACTTCTGTTT
>NW_007028293.1:0-870 GCF_000164805.1 Carlito syrichta | reverse complement strand
GTTTACTCACAGCTTGGGTTTGGCTGCTTGGGAGTTGCTTTTATCTGATTCAGCTTAGGGGTGGGGCTTTGTCTCCTGTTTAGCAATGTTACCTTAGGAACCAAGGTGTAGTTTGTTGATAGGTGGGCAGTGCAATGGAAATCTCTGCCTGGAGAAAGGCGGAGGCAGATTCTCTTTCGTAGATCTCTTTCTCTCTGCTTGTCTGGGTCCCCAAGCTTGGGGTCATGGGCTGAGTGCCTCAGCCAGGGTGTGCCCAGAGCTCCAGACCTCCAAAGCTACAACGGCAGGCAGTGAGTGGTGCGAGTGGCCCTGGATCCCCCACAGGGTACTTCAATCAGGACTGGGACCAGTGTCTCTGAGGGGCAGGCATCCAGAGCCTACCTGAGTGACCAGCAGCTTGGTGACGATGAGAGACAATGTAGCCAGGGAGCTAGCTGAGACCAGAGACTCCCACACACATGGTGGAACAGCTGCAGCAAGGGGCCACTGTATCTGGCCCTGTGTTGGACCGAGGGTTCCCAGGCCTCGGACCAGCGCTTGCTGGTGGTGGGCTTGAATCGTCAGCATGTGGTGTTATCCCTCAATCCAGATGGCCTTTATCTCAGCTACTTGCCCGCCCCTCAGGCTCTGACAGTGCGATGTGGAATGCCTGCCTCGGCGGCAGCAGCAGCAACAGTGGCGGCGGTGGTGGCCGGGCCACTGGCACAGGTGGTGTGGTATGTAATGGCCGCCTCTGTGCAGTGGCTACCTTGGAGGAGGCGGCTGCTCGGCTGCCTCGGAGGAGGCAGATGAGGCAGTGGCTCGGCCACCTCGGAGGAGGAGGTGGAGGTGGCTCGGCCCCCTCAGAGGAGGGGGCGGTGGCGCCTCCGC
>NW_007028292.1:0-441 GCF_000164805.1 Carlito syrichta | reverse complement strand
AGTTAGCTACCTACTTATCCACTTGGTCAGCCAGATATCTTAACTAGCTGAATTAACCAGCTAGCCAACTGGCTAGCCAACTAACTACCTCAATACCTGGATATCCAGCTGACTACCCAGCTGACTAAATTAGCTGACTTAACTAGCAACCACCTATCTAGCCAGCTGACTTAATTCACTAGCTAACTAGCTAGCTACCTAGTTAGTCAACTGGCATAAATTGTTAGATAACTAGATAGCTACCTAGCTAAGATGCTGACTTAAATAGTAAACTCCCTTGCTAGCTAGCTGACTTAACCATCTAGATAACTAGTTAGGTTAATCGTTATCTAACTTGCTAGCTAGGTGACTTGATCATCTGACTTAGCTGGGCTCAGTGGCTCAGCCTGTAATCCAGCACCTTTGGGAGGCTGAGGTGAGTGGATTGCCTAAGCCCAGGGG
>NW_007028291.1:0-688 GCF_000164805.1 Carlito syrichta | reverse complement strand
GATGCCAGCCCCCTGAAGGCTCCGCCAACTCCCTCCCAGCTCGAGGTGGGCTTGTGATTTATCCCAGATCACAGCTAGGGACATGGAAAGGTCAGACCCCAGAGCCTGTGGGAGGCAGAACAGTGAGCTTGCGTCCAGTGTCCATCACTGTGACCTTTCTCCGCCCTCTGCTTGCCCTGTGCATACTTGGGCTCTCGTTGGCTGCCCAGAGAAGAGAGGAGAGTCCCTCTGGCCTCTTAGCCATCTGGTGTTGGTGAAGGGGAGGGACGAGGGCATTGGGGATCAGGGAGCATCCCTATAATGGCCAGATGGTGAGGGCCACACAGGGAAGCAGACCCAGCACCGTGCCTCTTGTCTGGGAAGCCTGAGTCTTGCCTCTCTGCCTGTGTGACCCCTTCCTTGCAGAGTGGTCTTCACCATGATATTGGGGACACTCCTGTCCCCCCCAAAGTCACTGGTTCTTTGTGCAGAGATGTTGGGCACCTGTTGGGGTGACTGATGGGTGGCATGTCCCCTCCAGGCCTGGAACCATGATTCCCTTCAAGAAGAATGCCTTCCTAGGGGTTTCTGGAACCCATCTTCTCTCTGTCTCTGTTTCTGTCTCTCTTTGTCTCTGTCTCTGTGTGTTTCTCTCTTTCTCTCTTACTCTGATATCTGTCTCTGTCTCTAATTGCCTCTTTCTCTCTCT
>NW_007028290.1:0-459 GCF_000164805.1 Carlito syrichta | reverse complement strand
TTAATTGTCACATATATGAAGAAATAAGCATGTCTAGTAGCTCTAGGTCAAGGACTGCAGCTCTCCACGTTTATGAGCTTGGAGTCTAGTCAGGCTGAACAAATAAAATAATACTGTGGTGTTGGGAGCCAACATCTATAGCTACATGGCTGAGGCCTGTAAAGGCCCATCTGGAAGATCGCCTCTGACATAGGATATCAGTTATACCTATGATATTGGCGTGTGATTGGTGACCAGTGTGCATACATGGCAGTAAAACTTACAAGTGAATCTCAGTACACTTGATGGAAGGTGCATGGCGGAATTGTTTCTGTCTTTCTAAGTTTAGCTTCTTTCTAGATATTTTTTTACTTCTATTTCCTGATAAACTGGGTAGTCCTTGTTCCCGAAAGCTGTTTCCCCTAGGGCTAAGATTAGAAACTAAATTACCATGATAGTTCTGTCCCCTGCCCCTAGGCA
>NW_007028289.1:0-392 GCF_000164805.1 Carlito syrichta | reverse complement strand
AGAGAGAGAGAGAGAGAGAGAGAGAAGGAGACTGGACTCTGGTCTAGTGCAGAAGTGATGTGCGTTATTGGGAATTACAACGGGTCTTTTATACACAAAGTCAGATATGGGAGGGGCGTTCCCCACCCACCAGAAACCTTAATCCATGAAAACTTAATCAATGCTTGCCTTTAAACCCTTTTCATATGATAATCTTAAAATCCCATAACAAAGGATAACTTAATCCGTGACTGACATATTCTATAAACCTTTTTCATCCTAAGCTGATTGATTTATGCCAAGTTAAACAATTCTATAGAAGCTTAAGTATTTACATTACAAATGAAAGTGGCCCATCCCAGAATGTTTGGAATGTGGCCCAGTCCAAAGTTCACAGTGGGCTACCTGCAAGG
>NW_007028288.1:0-308 GCF_000164805.1 Carlito syrichta | reverse complement strand
CCACCCACATGCTGGTGTGCGAATCCAAAAAACTCACCTTCGGGGCCCCTATCATAGTAACCTCCCCCCACCATCTACAGCACCTCCTAAGCTACAAAGGCCTTCAAAAGCTACCCCCCAGGCAAGTCCTATCGCTCCTTGTCTTCTTTTTACAAGATCCCTCCATATCCTTTCAAACTTGCGTGCCCCTAAACCCAGCCACACTGCTCCCTCCCCTCCACAGCCCCACCATCCCACGACTGTGTAGAAGCTGTGGAGGCTCTCCTCCCTTGCCCGGTTCACATCCAGGAGGTCCCTTTGCCCTCCCC
>NW_007028287.1:0-686 GCF_000164805.1 Carlito syrichta | reverse complement strand
GGAGAGAAGCGTGCAAAACAAATCTGTGGAGAAATCCGAACTCCAGAAATCAAACTCTTTTTATTTCCATTAACTCAAAGAATTTCTATGGAAGAAGATCCTTTTCAGAGGGGTTCTTCCAGCTGCGGTGGATTGCAGGAGGCAAGGCCATGATAGCATTCCCTCCAGAGGCTGTGAGATCACCATGGTAACTGCCCCTTCCCTATCAATAAGCAAGAGCTATAGACGTCAATATTCGGAAAAAGCCATTTCCTTTTCTGTGGTTATGATAATATGACCTAGTTTCAAGACTGAAATGTAACTCTTTTTGTGCAAAACAAACAATATCTTTGTTGATGGAAGTATTTTACTAGAATTCGGTGTAGATAAATACAAAAATTTTGAAGTCGGCCATTGTAGTCTGGTTTCAAGCAAGCAAAATCTGCGCCATAAGTCATGCAAGGATGCTACAGCTGCAGAGGGTGGTGTGTGTAGGTTCAGGAAGAAGAAAAATGAACAAATGACACATCAGAAACTAAGTTGGCAACAGTAAAACAATGCATGCTCCCACCCAGCTCATGGAGCTGTTTACAAGAAGCACACACCTCAATAGTTGTCAGTGTTTGTGACAATTTCTTATCAGTAATCATCTCTAGATATTTAACTGTTACAGCAGGGCAAACGAAATCAACATTTTCCAAATGAAA
>NW_007028286.1:0-551 GCF_000164805.1 Carlito syrichta | reverse complement strand
AATAAATAGCGACCTACCTACCTACCTGGCTAGTTAGCTAGCTAACTTAACTAGCTGACTTAACTAACTAGCTAGCTGACATAACAAGTTGACTTAACTAGCTACCTTGCTAGTCAGCTAACTTAACTTGCTGAAATAACTAGCTACCCAGCTCTCTAGCCATCTGAGTTAACTAGCTTTTTAAATAGCTACCGAGATGGCTAGTCAACTGACTTAACTAGGTAACTTAACTAGCTAGCCAGATGGCTAGCCAGCTGACTTAACTTGATAGCTGCCATGATAGGCAGCTGGATAGACAGCTGACTTAAACTGACATAACTAGCTAGTCAGCTGACTTAACTATATAGCTAGCAGCTAGCTAGCTGATTTAACTAGCTGACTTAACTAGCTAGCAACCTAGTAAGCCAGATGGCTGTCCAGCTGACTTATCCAGCTGATTAAACCAGCTAGCCAGGTGGCTAGCCAGCTGACTTAACTAACTGACTTAACTAGCCAGCCAACTGGCTGGCCAGCTGAATTAACTAGCTGATTAACCAGCTAACCAGCTGGCT
>NW_007028285.1:0-4190 GCF_000164805.1 Carlito syrichta | reverse complement strand
ATCCTGGTCTCGAGGCCGTACCCTCGTCAGCCCCAGGGACACGAGCAGCCAGGGCACCCCAGAAGTCTTGGCTGAGCTTTCCTGATCTGGGGAATCCCCTGCTCCCCACACTCCAATTCCAGGTGGCTGAGCCAGGATCGGGGCATCCTCTCTCCTTCATGTCAGCCCAAGGCCCCCGGTGTCAGTGAGACAGGAGATGCTCGAGAAAGGCTGTGCAGACAGACAGGGCGGTCCTCCGGTAACAATGTAGCAAACTTCCAGCAGGCCCCTCAGGCTGATACACTGGCGTTGGTAAATAAGCTCCCTGCTAGCCTCTCAAGCTAGAGGTCAAGTACTCACTGCTGGGTTAGAAAAATGACCAGCCGGGCTCGGTGGCTCAGCCTGTAATTTCGCCTGCGCTTTGGGAGGCTGAGGTGAGTGGATCGCCTGAACCAGCCGGTTCGAGACCCAGGCAACTTGGTGAGACCTAACCTCGATAATAAATCAAAACATTAGCCGGGCGTGGGAGCGCTCGCCTGTAGTTCCAGCTACTTGGAAGGCTGAGGCGGAAGGATCACCACAGCCCAGCAGTTTGAGGCTGAGGTGGCTGGGAATGTGCCTCTGCACTCCGGTCTCGGTGAGGGAGTGAGACTCCAAGTCAAAAAAAAAGAAAAATGACCAATCAGCTCGCTTCCAAGTACCAACCAATCGGCTCAGTCTTAGGCCTACATAAACACCAGGTTTTGGCTCCAGACTAGCAACGCCCTTGGGTCTCCTCCCGCTGCGGGAGCTTTTCTGTCCTCTCAATAAATCCTGCTTTCTCTCACCTTCCAGCGGTCCGTGTCTCTCATTCTTCCTGGACACAAGACAAGAACTTCAACCTGAAGAGCCGTGCAACCCAGAGGCAGACTTGCCAGCTGACGGAGCTGGCTGGACTGCGAGAGCTGCTGGAAGAAGGCAAGACTCTGAAGCTGAGATGCTTCTGGGGGCTGCAGCACTCTCGGGCTTGGCTTGGCAGCCCAGAGAGCCAGCACTCCGGGGGCTAGGCTTGCCTCCCACAAATCTACAACACTCTCAGGGCTTGGCTTGCCAGCCCACTAGAGCCAGCACTTGCGAGACCAGGCTTACCAGCCCCTTGCGTCCACCCTCTCTGGGGATCACTGGCTGACCCATTGAGCTGACTTTCTCCAAGCTCAGGCTGACCTGAAAAATCTGCATCCTCAGGATTCACAAATCCTCCATGGCCTTTAGGCTGGACTGTGTGCAGTGCGAAGTACTCGGCTGTTGCCATTTGACTTCTGGGAATCACACAACCAGCCCCCACTCCTCCTAGAACAGGGGTCAACCCTGGGAGGCCCAAGGCCAAGTGCAGCCTCCAGGGAACTCGCCCCACCCACTCACATACCTTGGTCCCTGGCTGCTCCTGCTCTCCCTCAGCAAAGTCCAGTCGGGGAGATAGATGTTACACGCCACTCACAGCTTGAAAGATAGTTGACTCCCCGCCTTTTCCAGTATGTGTGAGCCCCAGCCTAGAAGACAGTCATGGGAATAGGAGCAGGAGCTCAGTGTGGGCAGGCCTCATCCCAAGCCAGACCCTGGGTTCTCCTGTCACTTCATCCAGACCTCCCCAGCCCTCAGAGGCAGCTGTTTCACACCTCCTAACTGCCAATGAGGAAACTGCAGGTCCTGTTGCATTTTGTTACTTGCCAAGCGCTGCAGCCAGCACTGAGCCCCTGTGCTGTGGCCTCCCAGCACGCTCTAAGCTCCTGCACTGTTGAGGGCACAGGCCAGACCCTCAAGACCCTCCATGTCCACATCTACATTTCCGTTATGCAACTGAGGCTCCAGGGCCTGCTGTCTCAGGGGCGGGAGGATTGGCACAAGGAGGGGATTATCCTTGCCCGCTCAGTTCTAGCCTTGGCTGCAACTGTCCTGACAGCCTGACACTTCAGCCGGCTGAGTTCTACAAGTGTCATCACTGTCCAGCCCTCTTGCCAGGTGGGGAGTCTCCTCCTAGCCTGGCATCAGCTTTGGGCTCCTAAATCAGCAGAACTGCATAAAAAGAGACCTGCTCCACCAGAGGAGAAGTACCCAAAACCGGAAGAGATGGATCTTTGGGGGTAGGTTCCTCTATTCAAGTTGACACAGAAAGGGACAGTATTTATGCCCAAGATGAGACTCAGTTGAAGCTAAGTTTTTGATACCAACAGAAAGGAGAGCAGGAGAGAATGATTTACGAACCTAGAGATCTAAGGGCAGAAGATGACAGGCCAGGCTGCTCCCGGGTGCTGGATGATGCCACCAAGATCACCTCTTGCAGCCTGTGGTCCAGCTTACTTCCCTTTGTGTTGGAGCCAGCTCAGGTGAGATTTCCCTTCAAGGTGACAGGAAGGCACCAACTGCCCCAACCGCCCAATGGAAACGGAACCTCTTGTCCTCCAGGGGCCCAGGCCTAAGGCCTGACCCTTGACACCTGATTGGTCACGTGCTGGGATCTGAGCCAATCATAGTGGCTGGATGATGGGCTCTGCTGATTGGCCAGGTTGCCAAGTGACCACTGTCTCCAAGACACGCTGGGAGCAGCTCCCCTCTTTCTGGGTGGGGGATGGTGTGATGCCTGAGACAGCAGGTTCAGGGTCCAGCTGCTGGTCGCCTCTGTGTCCTTTCCTGGAAGTGCCTGCTCATGTGCTCCTCCCACACCCACTGGATTCTGTATAGTTATCATTATTATTATTATTTTGAGTTGGAGTCTCACTCTGTCGCCCAGACTGGAGTGCAGTGGCACGCTCCCGGCCACCGCGGCCTCAACCGGCTGGGTTCCAGCGATCCTTCCGCCTCAGCCTTCCAAGTAGCTGGAACTATAGGTGTGCCTACTATGTCTGGCTAATTTTTGATTTATTGTGGAGATGAGGTCTCACCAAGTTGCCCAGCCGGGTCTCGAGCCCGCGGGCTCAAGCAATCCACTTTCCTCGGCCCGCCAAAGTGCTGGGATTACAGGCTGAGCCACCGAGCCTGGCCGGATTCTGTGCACACAGGCTCCATGGCAGCATGTTTCCCTCTCCCACCCACTCCTTCCCAGGCCCCATGTCACCCATCCCCCCAGAAGGCGAGACTTCCTGTTTGAAGTAGGAGTAGGGATCCTCTCAGCTTCCAGGCCAGCTCCTTGTCCTGCTGTAATCAGTAACTCAGTCAACAAAGTTCACTGAGCCCCCTCCATGTGCCAGGCCCTGGCTAGATGTGGATCCAGGGTTCAGGAGGACCGCAGCCTTTCCAGTCCTCAAAGAGCTGACGCTCTAGCAGGAGCACAGAGACAAATCGGGAGGACTCAGTCAGCTCTGGTGGGTTCAGATGAGGAAGCTGAAATGGGAGATGTCACAGAGTGTCCAGGGAGTTGTTGGGAGGTGGACAGAGAAGGCGGAGCCAGCAAAACGAGCTGTTGTGTGACAGGAGCCCAGGAGTCCGTGACTGTCGGGGCACAGGAGCAGGCTCACTGTTGGTGCCCTGGGCAGGGGGAGGGCTGAGGAATGATGCTGCTGACTCCCCCTGGGACTGGGCTCCTGTCAGGCTGCCAGGACTAAGTTCATGCTGCAGCCGCATGGCTGGGATTGGACCTCCCACCCGTGGCAAGATGACCCCTGCCCCGGTCCCTGGGAGATGCCTGCATGTCAGCATGAACTCTCCCTCCCGGTCTGCACTCAGGCCACAGGGAACAGCATGAGTTGCTGGGTAGGACGAGGAGCAAGGGACGGGAAGCTCTCCCTCGCAAGATGAGTCTGCACAGCAGAATTTTTAAAATGACGCAGAACATGACTCCCAGATGCTTACGTGGGGAGGACCCACGCCAGGTCGATATGCAGCGTCTATGGGAAATGTGTGTAAGGAAGTGGTGTTTGGGATCGCCTTGGGTTCCAGGGGCTGCTATAACACGATGCCACAACCCAGGAGATCACAGCAACAGGGCCGTCTTCTTCTGCCATCCTGGAGGCTGGCACTCTCAACCAGGTGTCAGCAGAGTGGGCCTTCCAAGGGCTCTGGGCAGCCTCTGTGTCTGTGCCTGGCCTCTTTTCCAGCCTCAGCGATGATGGGCACGCCTGGTTGGTTGGTGCCTCCCTCCAATCTTCGCCTCCCTCTTCACACCGTCCTTCCTCTGTGGCTGTCTCTCGTCACAGTTCCCTCATCGGACGGGACGGGGGCCACCCTCCTCCAAGGTG